>NW_027489092.1:0-108546 GCF_050948215.1 Halictus rubicundus | reverse complement strand
GTCCATTATTTGCTAATAACTCGATAAATAATAATTGTAGCGAGTTTGGTGTTATGATAATATTGTTAGAAACCGTCTATATTACAGTGATATCACGTCGAAATCGTCTAGGACCGATACGGAAAAAGTTTCCTCTTAGCGGTGGGACTTAGAAAAATTTCCAGAGTTTTGTCGACGGAGTAGTACATCCGTCCATTATTTGCTAATAACTCGATAAATAATAATTGTAGCGAGTTTGGTGTTATGATATATATTGTTAGAAACCGTCTATATTACAGTGATATCACGTCGAAAATCGTCTAGGACCGATACGGAAAAAGTTTCCTCTTAGCGGTGGGACTTAGAAAAATTTCCAGAGTTTTGTCGACGGAGTAGTACATCCGTCCATTATTTGCTAATAACTCGATAAATAATAATTGTAGCGAGTTGGTGTTATGATATATATTGTTAGAACCGTCTATATTACAGTGATATCACGTCGAAAATCGTCTAGGACCGATACGGAAAAAGTTTCCTCTTAGCGGTGGGACTTGAAAAATTTCCAGAGTTTTGTCGACGGAGTAGTACATCCGTCCATTATTTGCTAATAACTCGATAAATAATAATTGTAGCGAGTTTGGTGTTATGATATATATTGTTAGAAACCGTCTATATTACAGTGATATCACGTCGAAAATCGTCTAGGACCGATACGGAAAAAGTTTCCTCTTAGCGGTGGGACTTAGAAAAATTTCCAGAGTTTTGTCGACGGAGTAGTACATCCGTCCATTATTTGCTAATAACTCGATAAATAATAATTGTAGCGAGTTTGGTGTTATGATATATATTGTTAGAAACCGTCTATATTACAGTGATATCACGTCGAAAATCGTCTAGGACCGATACGGAAAAAGTTTCCTCTTAGCGGTGGGACTTAGAAAAATTTCCAGAGTTTTGTCGACGGAGTAGTACATCCGTCCATTATTTGCTAATAACTCGATAAATAATAATTGTAGCGAGTTTGGTGTTATGATATATATTGTTAGAAACCGTCTATATTACAGTGATATCACGTCGAAAATCGTCTAGGACCGATACGGAAAAAGTTTCCTCTTAGCGGTGGGACTTAGAAAAATTTCCAGAGTTTTGTCGACGGAGTAGTACATCCATCCATTATTTGCTAATAACTCGGTAAATAATAGTAGTAGCGAGTTTGGTGTTATGATATATATTGTTAGAAACCGTCTATATTACAGTGATATCACGTCGAAAATCGTCTAGGACCGATACGGAAAAAGTTTCCTCTTAGCGGTGGGACTTAGAAAAATTTCGTCGATTGTCGACGGAGTAGTACATCCGTCCATTATTTGCTAATAACTCGATAAATAATAATTGTAGCGAGTTTGGTGTTATGATATATATTGTTAGAAACCGTCTATATTACAGTGATATCACGTCGAAAATCGTCTAGGACCGATACGGAAAAAGTTTCCTCTTAGCGGTGGGACTTAGAAAAATTTCCAGAGTTTTGTCGACGGAGTAGTACATCCGTCCATTATTTGCTAATAACTCGATAAATAATAATTGTAGCGAGTTTGGTGTTATGATATATATTGTTAGAAACCGTCTATATTACAGTGATATCACGTCGAAAATCGTCTAGGACCGATACGGAAAAAGTTTCCTCTTAGCGGTGGGACTTAGAAAAATTTCCAGAGTTTTGTCGACGGAGTAGTACATCCGTCCATTATTTGCTAATAACTCGATAAATAATAATTGTAGCGAGTTTGGTGTTATGATATATATTGTTAGAAACCGTCTATATTACAGTGATATCACGTCGAAAATCGTCTAGGACCGATACGGAAAAAGTTTCCTCTTAGCGGTGGGACTTAGAAAAATTTCCAGAGTTTTGTCGACGGAGTAGTACATCCGTCCATTATTTGCTAATAACTCGATAAATAATAATTGTAGCGAGTTTGGTGTTATGATATATATTGTTAGAAACCGTCTATATTACAGTGATATCACGTCGAAAATCGTCTAGGACCGATACGGAAAAAGTTTCCTCTTAGCGGTGGGACTTGAAAAATTTCCAGAGTTTTGTCGACGGAGTAGTACATCCGTCCATTATTTGCTAATAACTCGATAAATAATAATTGTAGCGAGTTTGGTGTTATGATATATATTGTTAGAAACCGTCTATATTACAGTGATATCACGTCGAAAATCGTCTAGGACCGATACGGAAAAAGTTTCCTCTTAGCGGTGGGACTTAGAAAAATTTCCAGAGTTTTGTCGACGGAGTAGTACATCCGTCCATTATTTGCTAATAACTCGATAAATAATAATTGTAGCGAGTTTGGTGTTATGATATATATTGTTAGAAACCGTCTATATTACAGTGATATCACGTCGAAAATCGTCTAGGACCGATACGGAAAAAGTTTCCTCTTAGCGGTGGACTTAGAAAAATTTCCAGAGTTTTGTCGACGGAGTAGTACATCCGTCCATTATTTGCTAATAACTCGATAAATAATAATTGTAGCGAGTTTGGTGTTATGATATATATTGTTAGAAACCGTCTATATTACAGTGATATCACGTCGAAAATCGTCTAGGACCGATACGGAAAAAGTTTCCTCTTAGCGGTGGGACTTAGAAAAATTTCCAGAGTTTTGTCGACGGAGTAGTACATCCGTCCATTATTTGCTAATAACTCGATAAATAATAATTGTAGCGAGTTTGGTGTTATGATATATATTGTTAGAAACCGTCTATATTACAGTGATATCACGTCGAAAATCGTCTAGGACCGATACGGAAAAAGTTTCCTCTTAGCGGTGGGACTTAGAAAAATTTCCAGAGTTTTGTCGACGGAGTAGTACATCCATCCATTATTTGCTAATAACTCGGTAAATAATAGTAGTAGCGAGTTTGGTGTTATGATATATATTGTTAGAAACCGTCTATATTACAGTGATATCACGTCGAAAATCGTCTAGGACCGATAAGGAAAAAGTTTCCTCTTAGCGGTGGGACTTAGAAAAATTTTCGTCGAACGTCCGACGGAGTAGTACATCCGTCCATTATTTGCTAATAACTCGATAAATAATAATTGTAGCGAGTTTGGTGTTATGATATATATTGTTAGAAACCGTCTATATTACAGTGATATCACGTCGAAAATCGTCTAGGACCGATACGGAAAAAGTTTCCTCTTAGCGGTGGGACTTAGAAAAATTTTCGTCGAACGTCCGACGGAGTAGTACATCCGTCCATTATTTGCTAATAACTCGATAAATAATAATTGTAGCGAGTTTGGTGTTATGATATATATTGTTAGAAACCGTCTATATTACAGTGATATCACGTCGAAAATCGTCTAGGACCGATACGGAAAAAGTTTCCTCTTAGCGGTGGGACTTAGAAAAATTTCCAGAGTTTTGTCGACGGAGTAGTACATCCGTCCATTATTTGCTAATAACTCGATAAATAACAATTGTAGCGAGTTTGGTGTTATGATATATATTGTTAGAAACCGTCTATATTACAGTGATATCACGTCGAAAATCGTCTAGGACCGATACGGAAAAAGTTTCCTCTTAGCGGTGGGACTTAGAAAAATTTCCAGAGTTTTGTCGACGGAGTAGTACATCCGTCCATTATTTGCTAATAACTCGATAAATAATAATTGTAGCGAGTTTGGTGTTATGATATATATTGTTAGAAACCGTCTATATTACAGTGATATCACGTCGAAAATCGTCTAGGACCGATACGGAAAAAGTTTCCTCTTAGCGGTGGGACTTAGAAAAATTTCCAGAGTTTTGTCGACGGAGTAGTACATCCGTCCATTATTTGCTAATAACTCGATAAATAATAATTGTAGCGAGTTTGGTGTTATGATATATATTGTTAGAAACCGTCTATATTACAGTGATATCACGTCGAAAATCGTCTAGGACCGATACGGAAAAAGTTTCCTCTTAGCGGTGGGACTTAGAAAAATTTCCAGAGTTTTGTCGACGGAGTAGTACATCCATCCATTATTTGCTAATAACTCGGTAAATAATAGTAGTAGCGAGTTTGGTGTTATGATATATATTGTTAGAAACCGTCTATATTACAGTGATATCACGTCGAAAATCGTCTAGGACCGATACGGAAAAAGTTTCCTCTTAGCGGTGGGACTTGGAAAAATTTCCAGAGTTTTGTCGACGGAGTAGTACATCCGTCCATTATTTGCTAATAACTCGATAAATAATAATTGTAGCGAGTTTGGTGTTATGATATATATTGTTAGAAACCGTCTATATTACAGTGATATCACGTCGAAAATCGTCTAGGACCGATACGGAAAAAGTTTCCTCTTAGCGGTGGGACTTAGAAAAATTTCCAGAGTTTTGTCGACGGAGTAGTACATCCGTCCATTATTTGCTAATAACTCGATAAATAATAATTGTAGCGAGTTTGGTGTTATGATATATATTGTTAGAAACCGTCTATATTACAGTGATATCACGTCGAAAATCGTCTAGGACCGATACGGAAAAAGTTTCCTCTTAGCGGTGGGACTTAGAAAAATTTCCAGAGTTTTGTCGACGGAGTAGTACATCCGTCCATTATTTGCTAATAACTCGATAAATAATAATTGTAGCGAGTTTGGTGTTATGATATATATTGTTAGAAACCGTCTATATTACAGTGATATCACGTCGAAAATCGTCTAGGACCGATACGGAAAAAGTTTCCTCTTAGCGGTGGGACTTAGAAAAATTTCCAGAGTTTTGTCGACGGAGTAGTACATCCGTCCATTATTTGCTAATAACTCGATAAATAATAATTGTAGCGAGTTTGGTGTTATGATATATATTGTTAGAAACCGTCTATATTACAGTGATATCACGTCGAAAATCGTCTAGGACCGATACGGAAAAAGTTTCCTCTTAGCGGTGGGACTTAGAAAAATTTCCAGAGTTTTGTCGACGGAGTAGTACATCCATCCATTATTTGCTAATAACTCGGTAAATAATAGTAGTAGCGAGTTTGGTGTTATGATATATATTGTTAGAAACCGTCTATATTACAGTGATATCACGTCGAAAATCGTCTAGGACCGATAAGGAAAAAGTTTCCTCTTAGCGGTGGGACTTAGAAAAATTTTCGTCGAACGTCCGACGGAGTAGTACATCCGTCCATTATTTGCTAATAACTCGATAAATAATAATTGTAGCGAGTTTGGTGTTATGATATATATTGTTAGAAACCGTCTATATTACAGTGATATCACGTCGAAAATCGTCTAGGACCGATACGGAAAAAGTTTCCTCTTAGCGGTGGGACTTAGAAAAATTTTCGTCGAACGTCCGACGGAGTAGTACATCCGTCCATTATTTGCTAATAACTCGATAAATAATAATTGTAGCGAGTTTGGTGTTATGATATATATTGTTAGAAACCGTCTATATTACAGTGATATCACGTCGAAAATCGTCTAGGACCGATACGGAAAAAGTTTCCTCTTAGCGGTGGGACTTAGAAAAATTTCCAGAGTTTTGTCGACGGAGTAGTACATCCGTCCATTATTTGCTAATAACTCGATAAATAATAATTGTAGCGAGTTTGGTGTTATGATATATATTGTTAGAAACCGTCTATATTACAGTGATATCACGTCGAAAATCGTCTAGGACCGATACGGAAAAAGTTTCCTCTTAGCGGTGGGACTTGGAAAAATTTCCAGAGTTTTGTCGACGGAGTAGTACATCCGTCCATTATTTGCTAATAACTCGATAAATAATAATTGTAGCGAGTTTGGTGTTATGATATATATTGTTAGAAACCGTCTATATTACAGTGATATCACGTCGAAAATCGTCTAGGACCGATACGGAAAAAGTTTCCTCTTAGCGGTGGGACTTAGAAAAATTTCCAGAGTTTTGTCGACGGAGTAGTACATCCGTCCATTATTTGCTAATAACTCGATAAATAATAATTGTAGCGAGTTTGGTGTTATGATATATATTGTTAGAAACCGTCTATATTACAGTGATATCACGTCGAAAATCGTCTAGGACCGATACGGAAAAAGTTTCCTCTTAGCGGTGGGACTTAGAAAAATTTCCAGAGTTTTGTCGACGGAGTAGTACATCCGTCCATTATTTGCTAATAACTCGATAAATAATAATTGTAGCGAGTTTGGTGTTATGATATATATTGTTAGAAACCGTCTATATTACAGTGATATCACGTCGAAAATCGTCTAGGACCGATACGGAAAAAGTTTCCTCTTAGCGGTGGGACTTAGAAAAATTTCCAGAGTTTTGTCGACGGAGTAGTACATCCGTCCATTATTTGCTAATAACTCGATAAATAATAATTGTAGCGAGTTTGGTGTTATGATATATATTGTTAGAAACCGTCTATATTACAGTGATATCACGTCGAAAATCGTCTAGGACCGATACGGAAAAAGTTTCCTCTTAGCGGTGGGACTTAGAAAAATTTCCAGAGTTTTGTCGACGGAGTAGTACATCCATCCATTATTTGCTAATAACTCGGTAAATAATAGTAGTAGCGAGTTTGGTGTTATGATATATATTGTTAGAAACCGTCTATATTACAGTGATATCACGTCGAAAATCGTCTAGGACCGATAAGGAAAAAGTTTCCTCTTAGCGGTGGGACTTAGAAAAATTTTCGTCGAACGTCCGACGGAGTAGTACATCCGTCCATTATTTGCTAATAACTCGATAAATAATAATTGTAGCGAGTTTGGTGTTATGATATATATTGTTAGAAACCGTCTATATTACAGTGATATCACGTCGAAAATCGTCTAGGACCGATACGGAAAAAGTTTCCTCTTAGCGGTGGGACTTAGAAAAATTTTCGTCGAACGTCCGACGGAGTAGTACATCCGTCCATTATTTGCTAATAACTCGATAAATAATAATTGTAGCGAGTTTGGTGTTATGATATATATTGTTAGAAACCGTCTATATTACAGTGATATCACGTCGAAAATCGTCTAGGACCGATACGGAAAAAGTTTCCTCTTAGCGGTGGGACTTAGAAAAATTTCCAGAGTTTTGTCGACGGAGTAGTACATCCGTCCATTATTTGCTAATAACTCGATAAATAATAATTGTAGCGAGTTTGGTGTTATGATATATATTGTTAGAAACCGTCTATATTACAGTGATATCACGTCGAAAATCGTCTAGGACCGATACGGAAAAAGTTTCCTCTTAGCGGTGGGACTTAGAAAAATTTCCAGAGTTTTGTCGACGGAGTAGTACATCCGTCCATTATTTGCTAATAACTCGATAAATAATAATTGTAGCGAGTTTGGTGTTATGATATATATTGTTAGAAACCGTCTATATTACAGTGATATCACGTCGAAAATCGTCTAGGACCGATACGGAAAAAGTTTCCTCTTAGCGGTGGGACTTAGAAAAATTTCCAGAGTTTTGTCGACGGAGTAGTACATCCGTCCATTATTTGCTAATAACTCGATAAATAATAATTGTAGCGAGTTTGGTGTTATGATATATATTGTTAGAAACCGTCTATATTACAGTGATATCACGTCGAAAATCGTCTAGGACCGATACAGAAAAAGTTTCCTCTTAGCGGTGGGACTTAGAAAAATTTCCAGAGTTTTGTCGACGGAGTAGTACATCCGTCCATTATTTGCTAATAACTCGATAAATAATAATTGTAGCGAGTTTGGTGTTATAATATATATTGTTAGAAACCGTCTATATTACAGTGATATCACGTCGAAAATCGTCTAGGACCGATACGGAAAAAGTTTCCTCTTAGCGGTGGGACTTAGAAAAATTTCCAGAGTTTTGTCGACGGAGTAGTACATCCGTCCATTATTTGCTAATAACTCGATAAATAATAATTGTAGCGAGTTTGGTGTTATGATATATATTGTTAGAAACCGTCTATATTACAGTGATATCACGTCGAAAATCGTCTAGGACCGATACGGAAAAAGTTTCCTCTTAGCGGTGGGACTTAGAAAAATTTCCAGAGTTTTGTCGACGGAGTAGTACATCCGTCCATTATTTGCTAATAACTCGATAAATAATAATTGTAGCGAGTTTGGTGTTATGATATATATTGTTAGAAACCGTCTATATTACAGTGATATCACGTCGAAAATCGTCTAGGACCGATACGGAAAAAGTTTCCTCTTAGCGGTGGGACTTAGAAAAATTTCCAGAGTTTTGTCGACGGAGTAGTACATCCATCCATTATTTGCTAATAACTCGGTAAATAATAGTAGTAGCGAGTTTGGTGTTATGATATATATTGTTAGAAACCGTCTATATTACAGTGATATCACGACGAAAATCGTCTAGGACCGATAAGGAAAAAGTTTCCTCTTAGCGGTGGGACTTAGAAAAATTTTCGTCGAACGTCCGACGGAGTAGTACATCCGTCCATTATTTGCTAATAACTCGATAAATAATAATTGTAGCGAGTTTGGTGTTATGATATATATTGTTAGAAACCGTCTATATTACAGTGATATCACGTCGAAAATCGTCTAGGACCGATACGGAAAAAGTTTCCTCTTAGCGGTGGGACTTAGAAAAATTTTCGTCGAACGTCCGACGGAGTAGTACATCCGTCCATTATTTGCTAATAACTCGATAAATAATAATTGTAGCGAGTTTGGTGTTATGATATATATTGTTAGAAACCGTCTATATTACAGTGATATCACGTCGAAAATCGTCTAGGACCGATACGGAAAAAGTTTCCTCTTAGCGGTGGGACTTAGAAAAATTTCCAGAGTTTTGTCGACGGAGTAGTACATCCGTCCATTATTTGCTAATAACTCGATAAATAATAATTGTAGCGAGTTTGGTGTTATGATATATATTGTTAGAAACCGTCTATATTACAGTGATATCACGTCGAAAATCGTCTAGGACCGATACAGAAAAAGTTTCCTCTTAGCGGTGGGACTTAGAAAAATTTCCAGAGTTTTGTCGACGGAGTAGTACATCCGTCCATTATTTGCTAATAACTCGATAAATAATAATTGTAGCGAGTTTGGTGTTATGATATATATTGTTAGAAACCGTCTATATTACAGTGATATCACGTCGAAAATCGTCTAGGACCGATACGGAAAAAGTTTCCTCTTAGCGGTGGGACTTAGAAAAATTTCCAGAGTTTTGTCGACGGAGTAGTACATCCGTCCATTATTTGCTAATAACTCGATAAATAATAATTGTAGCGAGTTTGGTGTTATGATATATATTGTTAGAAACCGTCTATATTACAGTGATATCACGTCGAAAATCGTCTAGGACCGATACAGAAAAAGTTTCCTCTTAGCGGTGGGACTTAGAAAAATTTCCAGAGTTTTGTCGACGGAGTAGTACATCCGTCCATTATTTGCTAATAACTCGATAAATAATAATTGTAGCGAGTTTGGTGTTATAATATATATTGTTAGAAACCGTCTATATTACAGTGATATCACGTCGAAAATCGTCTAGGACCGATACGGAAAAAGTTTCCTCTTAGCGGTGGGACTTAGAAAAATTTCCAGAGTTTTGTCGACGGAGTAGTACATCCGTCCATTATTTGCTAATAACTCGATAAATAATAATTGTAGCGAGTTTGGTGTTATGATATATATTGTTAGAAACCGTCTATATTACAGTGATATCACGTCGAAAATCGTCTAGGACCGATACGGAAAAAGTTTCCTCTTAGCGGTGGGACTTAGAAAAATTTCCAGAGTTTTGTCGACGGAGTAGTACATCCGTCCATTATTTGCTAATAACTCGATAAATAATAATTGTAGCGAGTTTGGTGTTATGATATATATTGTTAGAAACCGTCTATATTACAGTGATATCACGTCGAAAATCGTCTAGGACCTATACGGAAAAAGTTTCCTCTTAGCGGTGGGACTTAGAAAAATTTTCGTCGAACGTCCGACGGAGTAGTACATCCGTCCATTATTTGCTAATAACTCGATAAATAATAATTGTAGCGAGTTTGGTGTTATGATATATATTGTTAGAAACCGTCTATATTACAGTGATATCACGTCGAAAATCGTCTAGGACCGATACGGAAAAAGTTTCCTGTTACGTGCTAGGGCCTTTCCGCGAGGGATTGGCCTTGTAACAAAAGGGTATAATAGATGCGGAACGGACGAGCGGTAACCCGTTCCAAAAAGTGCGGGGTATCGTTTATCGTTGTGGAGACCAAAAAACGTGGCGGGATGGTTACAAGACGTGGGGATTCGAGAGTGATTTCTAAGGTGATTGTTCAACAATAACATTAAATATATTCTATAATAAAGAGAAGATGTTTACAAACAAGGTACAAAAATAATAACAATATATATATATACAGAGACAGAGGAAAAGTAGAACAAATATATAGAGAGAGAGAAAGTGATAATTATAAATGTGAAATAATCCTTTCTATAAAGGTATAGTCGTCGGTCTTTTGTGGGGCTCGGGGGAACAATAGGTTGCGGTAATATACTGCTCGAGGGTCAGCGTCGTCGGCTGCCAGAAAATTAGGGAGCGTTCTCAGAGGGAGAATTACGGGGGAGAGTTTCCAGGTGGGCAGGGGGAGTGGCTCCTTTGTTGTGGCGGGAGGGAGCTCGCTGGTCCAGACACCGTCCGTCCTTCCTTCGGATGAAAGCTGTTTCTTCAGCTGGTTGATCTGGTGCCGTCGTCCTCCTTGCCGAGTTTTCCTCCTTGCTGCCGTCGCTGGTCGTCCTCCTTGGATATCGGAAGGGTTGAAACTCATTGAGTTTCAACCACCGGTGAACCTTGCTCTCAGGTAAGAGAGGGGTTGTATTGCGTCAGCCGTGCGAGCCTAAGCCGCACCGAGCGTCTGCGTTGCTGACGACAATTGTAGCTCGCAATGTGCTAGAGACACGCACCAGAGTTCGCTATAGATTGCCGGGGAGTTACTTATGAAAGCAGAGCTTGTAGAAGTTTTTTCCGAAGTCTGAAGATGTCTCCAGACTTTTTATGCGGGGTACCGTACATTTTTACTAACGGGAAAACGGGGTTGAAGTCCGAAGTCATCTGGTGAGTGGTGGATGAACTTCGGCATTTTTTTGGAGGTGGGGTAAATACGTAAGGGTCTGTTCATTTTCTCTTTCGAGAAACTCGAGCTGGTAAAAAAGCCATCTGTGTGCGGGTGTGAAAAGTTCCCGAAAAACGGACTTTGGACTGTCCGATGTCTGCTACGAGTGCGAGAGAGAAAGCATGCCCTTAGTGGCTATACGTTGGAAAGGGATAGCACTACGCCCTATGGTTGTAGCGAGTGCGAGAGAGAAAGTAACGGTTGTCCGTGTAGAATAGTAAAGGATGGCACGTCGCCCTATGCAGGTAACGAGTGCGAGAGAGAACGCATGCTCTTAGCGGCTATGCGTTGGAAAAGGATAGCACTACGCCCTATGGTTGTAGCGAGTGCGAGAGAGAACGGCGATGGTTGCCTGTGCGTTAGAGAAGGACAGAGCTACCTGCCTATACTCGTAACGGGTGCGAGTGAGAGCGGTGCGTCTCGCCGTGCGCTAGACAAGGACGGAGCTACCTGCCTATACTCGTAACGGGTGCGAGTGAGAGGGGTGCGTCTCGCCGTGCGCTAGACAAGGATAGCGCTACCTGGCTATGCTCGTAACGGGTGCGAGAGAGAACGCACTACCGTAGAGCGGAGTACCGTTAGATTGACGGCGCGGTGGTGGGGATGCCGCGTTACGCGTGAGCCAGGAGCGTCAGAACACCGATTTCTAGCGTAGATACGTAGAAATCGGTCACGTTACATGCGAACATGCATGAGAACGTGACATTCCTCTTAGCGGTGGGACTTAGAAAAATTTCCAGAGCTTTGTCGACGGAGTAGTACATCCGTCCATTATTTGCTAATAACTCGATAAATAATAATTGTAGCGAGTTTGGTGTTATGATATATATTGTTAGAAACCGTCTATATTACAGTGATATCACGTCGAAAATCGTCTAGGACCGATACAGAAAAAGTTTCCTCTTAGCGGTGGGACTTAGAAAAATTTCCAGAGTTTTGTCGACGGAGTAGTACATCCGTCCATTATTTGCTAATAACTCGATAAATAATAATTGTAGCGAGTTTGGTGTTATAATATATATTGTTAGAAACCGTCTATATTACAGTGATATCACGTCGAAAATCGTCTAGGACCGATACGGAAAAAGTTTCCTCTTAGCGGTGGGACTTAGAAAAATTTCCAGAGTTTTGTCGACGGAGTAGTACATCCGTCCATTATTTGCTAATAACTCGATAAATAATAATTGTAGCGAGTTTGGTGTTATGATATATATTGTTAGAAACCGTCTATATTACAGTGATATCACGTCGAAAATCGTCTAGGACCGATACGGAAAAAGTTTCCTCTTAGCGGTGGGACTTAGAAAAATTTCCAGAGTTTTGTCGACGGAGTAGTACATCCGTCCATTATTTGCTAATAACTCGATAAATAATAATTGTAGCGAGTTTGGTGTTATGATATATATTGTTAGAAACCGTCTATATTACAGTGATATCACGTCGAAAATCGTCTAGGACCGATACGGAAAAAGTTTCCTCTTAGCGGTGGGACTTAGAAAAATTTCCAGAGTTTTGTCGACGGAGTAGTACATCCGTCCATTATTTGCTAATAACTCGATAAATAATAATTGTAGCGAGTTTGGTGTTATGATATATATTGTTAGAAACCGTCTATATTACAGTGATATCACGTCGAAAATCGTCTAGGACCGATACGGAAAAAGTTTCCTCTTAGCGGTGGGACTTAGAAAAATTTCCAGAGTTTTGTCGACGGAGTAGTACATCCGTCCATTATTTGCTAATAACTCGATAAATAATAATTGTAGCGAGTTTGGTGTTATGATATATATTGTTAGAAACCGTCTATATTACAGTGATATCACGTCGAAAATCGTCTAGGACCGATACAGAAAAAGTTTCCTCTTAGCGGTGGGACTTAGAAAAATTTCCAGAGTTTTGTCGACGGAGAAGTACATCCGTCCATTATTTGCTAATAACTCGATAAATAATAATTGTAGCGAGTTTGGTGTTATGATATATATTGTTAGAAACCGTCTATATTACAGTGATATCACGTCGAAAATCGTCTAGGACCGATACGGAAAAAGTTTCCTCTTAGCGGTGGGACTTAGAAAAATTTCCAGAGTTTTGTCGACGGAGTAGTACATCCATCCATTATTTGCTAATAACTCGGTAAATAATAGTAGTAGCGAGTTTGGTGTTATGATATATATTGTTAAAAACCGTCTATATTACAGTGATATCACGTCGAAAATCGTCTAGGACCGATAAGGAAAAAGTTTCCTCTTAGCGGTGGGACTTAGAAAAATTTCCAGAGTTTTGTCGACGGAGTAGTACATCCGTCCATTATTTGCTAATAACTCGATAAATAATAATTGTAGCGAGTTTGGTGTTATGATATATATTGTTAGAAACCGTCTATATTACAGTGATATCACGTCGAAAATCGTCTAGGACCGATACGGAAAAAGTTTCCTCTTAGCGGTGGGACTTAGAAAAATTTTCGTCGAACGTCCGACGGAGTAGTACATCCGTCCATTGTTTGCTAATAACTCGGTAAATAATAGTAGTAGCGAGTTTGGTGTTATGATATATATTGTTAGAAACCGTCTATATTACAGTGATATCACGTCGAAAATCGTCTAGGACCGATACGGAAAAAGTTTCCTCTTAGCGGTGGGACTTAGAAAAATTTCCAGAGTTTTGTCGACGGAGTAGTACATCCATCCATTATTTGCTAATAACTCGGTAAATAATAGTAGTAGCGAGTTTGGTGTTATGATATATATTGTTAGAAACCGTCTATATTACAGTGATATCACGTCGAAAATCGTCTAGGACCGATAAGGAAAAAGTTTCCTCTTAGCGGTGGGACTTAGAAAAATTTCCAGAGTTTTGTCGACGGAGTAGTACATCCGTCCATTATTTGCTAATAACTCGATAAATAATAATTGTAGCGAGTTTGGTGTTATGATATATATTGTTAGAAACCGTCTATATTACAGTGATATCACGTCGAAAATCGTCTAGGACCGATACGGAAAAAGTTTCCTGTTACGTGCTAGGGCCTTTCCGCGAGGGATTGGCCTTGTAACAAAAGGGTATAATAGATGCGGAACGGACGAGCGGTAACCCGTTCCAAAAAGTGCGGGGTATCGTTTATCGTTGTGGAGACCAAAAAACGTGGCGGGATGGTTACAAGACGTGGGGATTCGAGAGTGATTTCTAAGGTGATTGTTCAACAATAACATTAAATATATTCTATAATAAAGAGAAGATGTTTACAAACAAGGTACAAAAATAATAACAATATATATATATACAGAGACAGAGGAAAAGTAGAACAAATATATAGAGAGAGAGAAAGTGATAATTATAAATGTGAAATAATCCTTTCTATAAAGGTATAGTCGTCGGTCTTTTGTGGGGCTCGGGGGAACAATAGGTTGCGGTAATATACTGCTCGAGGGTCAGCGTCGTCGGCTGCCAGAAAATTTGGGAGCGTTCTCAGAGGGAGAATTACGGGGGAGAGTTTCCAGGTGGGCAGGGGGAGTGGCTCCTTTGTTGTGGCGGGAGGGAGCTCGCTGGTCCAGACACCGTCCGTCCTTCCTTCGGATGAAAGCTGTTTCTTCAGCTGGTTGATCTGGTGCCGTCGTCCTCCTCGCCGAGTTTTCCTCCTTGCTGCCGTCGCTGGTCGTCCTCCTTGGATATCGGAAGGGTTGAAACTCATTGAGTTTCAACCACCGGTGAACCTTGCTCTCAGGTAAGAGAGGGGTTGAATTGCGTCAGCCGTGCGAGCCTAAGCCGCACCGAGCGTCTGCGTTGCTGACGACAATTGTAGCTCGCAATGTGCTAGAGACACGCACCAGAGTTCGCTATAGATTGCCGGGGAGTTACTTATGAAAGCAGAGCTTGTAGAAGTTTTTTCCGAAGTCTGAAGATGTCTCCAGACTTTTTATGCGGGGTACCGTACATTTTTAGTAGCGGGAAAACGGGGTTGAAGTCCGAAGTCATCTAGTGAGTGGTGGATGAACTTCGGTATTTTTTTTGGAGGTGGGGTAAATACATAAGGGTCTGTGCATTTTCTCTTTCGAGAAACTCGAGCTGGTAAAAAAGCCATCTGTGTGCGGGGGTGAAAAGTTCCCTGAAAACGGACTTTGGACTGTCCGATGTCTGCTACGAGTGCGAGAGAGAAAGCATGCCTTTAATGGCTATACGTTGAAAAGGGATAGCACTACGCCCTATGGTTGTAGCGAGTGCGAGAGAGAAAGTAACGGTTGTCCGTGTAGAATAGTAAAGGATGGCACGTCGCCCTATGCAGGTAACGAGTGCGAGAGAGAACGCATGCTCTTAGCGGCTATGCGTTGGAAAAGGATAGCACTACGCCCTATGGTTCTAGCGAGTGCGAGAGAGAACGGCGATGGTTGCCTGTGCGTTAGAGAAGGACAGAGCTACCTGCCTATACTCGTAACGGGTGCGAGTGAGAGCGGTGCGTCTCGCCGTGCGCTAGACAAGGACGGAGCTACCTGCCTATACTCGTAACGGGTGCGAGTGAGAGGGGTGCGTCTCGCCGTGCGCTAGACAAGGATAGCGCTACCTGCCTATGCTCGTAACGGGTGCGAGAGAGAACGCACTACCGTAGAGCGGAGTACCGTTAGATTGACGGCGCGGTGGTGGGGATGCCGCGTTACGCGTGAGCCAGGAGCGTCAGAACACCGATTTCTAGCGTAGATACGCAGAAATCGGTCACGTTACATGCGAACATGCATGAGAACGTGACACCTCCCTCCCCGGGAAACAAAAAATGAAATTCGTAGGATTTCATTTTTTGTGCAAGGTATCCTACCGTGCGGGAATTTTGGAGATCCTGCATCTATCCATGTGTAGGATCCTTGGTTTTCCTTTAATTAGCAATTTTACGTTGTTTGTTGGAAGAATTTCTAATACTTTATATGGACCGGAATATTGGTTGCTGAGTTTTGTTCTATGCAACGCTAATGTGAAGACACTGTCTCCTACTTTCAATTGTTGTGGATGAATCTTCCTATCGTAATAATATTTTGACCTTTCTTTGGCCGCTATTAAATTTGCTCGAGCTCTTTGCTGGAGGCTATGTAAATTTTTTTATGTGTTGAATTAGATGAGATTCATATGTTTGTTCCGGTTCCTCTTCCAAAATATTGCTCGTTAAAGGTGGTCTTGCCATTTCTCCGAAGACCAAATGATGCGGGGAAAACTTTGTTCCTTCGTGGATACTCGTATTGTACGAAAATATTGCTGCGTCTATGCAATCGTCCCATTGGTTTTTATCATCTATATATTGTTTTAAATATTCCACGAATACGTGGTGGGCTCTCTCCAATGAACCATTTGTTTGAGGATGATATGGTGACGTGCAGACGTGTTGAATTTTAAATTTCTTCAGGAGTTGCTTCATTGTTGATCCCGTTAAATTCGGTCCTTGATCCGATAATAAACATTTAGGTGTTCCAAATTTATATAGGAAATTATTTAAAAATGCTGTTGCAATTGTTTTAGAATATCCATCTTGTACTGGGATTGCAAGCGAATACTTCGTCAATAAATCTTGAATTGTGAGTAAATATTTATTATTTTTTCGTGTTGTTGGTAGTGGTCCTACCATGTCTATGGAAATTTTATCAAATGCTTTACCGGGAGTATCGGTGAGCATCATCGGTTGTTTATTTTTTACTCTCACTAGTTTTTTCAATTGACAATTTAAACAATTATTTATAAAATGTTGTATATCTTTTTTCATATTTTCCCAGAAAAAATATTGACGGATTCTTGTGTATGTTTTAGTTACACCTTTATGTCCAGCTGGTGCTGCAGAATGAAACTCTTCTAATATTTTATTCCTTTTTGAAATAGGCGGAATTTTAATTAAATTTTTGCAAATTGTAATCTCGACTGGAGCATTTAAAAATCTGCTTTCTAATTGTTCTTGCAGTACAGCGAAATTAACTCTGTCTGTTTCTGATGGATAACTTATTGAAAATGAGCTAATAGCTTCTTCGTATATGAAATTTTGTAATTTATCAAATGCTTTTATTAATGCATCTTTTCTTACTGGCTCTTGTGGCCTTCTCGCGACTGCTAATGCAATATAATACCTTCTGTTGATTATTCGAATGCTGGGTGCTCCTAGCATTATTTTTGTATGTATAGGAAATTTTGAAGCATCTTGGATTTGTCGGGCTCCTTCGTCGAATGGATCTCCCGCGGTGGTAATAAAATATACTAAGTTGTCCTTCCTCATGTGTATACAGTCTCTTGATTCTATTATATTCGTCGTTGGAGCTTCATTTTCCTGTTCGGATTCTGCGTCCGAGTCGCTTAATATCGATGAATCGCCGTCGTCCGGTGGTTCCGGGGGTGGTTCGGGTGGAATACTGTTTTCCTGTCCCAGATCGTCTTCTGTTTCTCGCTCAGGGATTCCTCCATCCTCTGAGGAGTTCGCCTGGCTTGCCGTGGAATCGGGGGTGCGCCGTGCCCCTAGAGGTGGCAACCCGCCGTCTTCGGTGTAAGCCGGGTCCGTGAGCGAAGGTTCGCCAGGGGCGCCTTCGTGTCCGCCGTGAGGGTGTTCCTCCTCTTCTTGCGGCTCGATGGGGAAATCTTCAGGACTCCCGTGAGGTGCGTCTCCATGCCCTAGGGATGGTGACGGTTCTTCCTCGCTGGTGTCAGGATTTGAAAGGGAATCCCTGGGATTCTTCGGGAGGTTTTGGGGTTGCCAGTGCCCTAAGGACGGCAGCTGCGTTTCCTCCGTTGAATCTTCGGTGGACCCTTGTATATCTCCGTCGAGCGAAGATAAATCTTCCATTGTTGGAAGCGGAGATGGGGGTTCGGGAGTGGAAGGTTCGTTTTCCTCTCCGAAAAAGGCGGCCAATCCTGCCCATGGATCGTCGTCCGTATTCTCCTCCTCAAGAACATTCGATACTAAAACTTGCGGATTTCGTGATAATGCGTCCGCGTTTGAATTTATTTTTCCCGGTTTATATTTAATTTTGTACTCGTACTCGGCAAGTTTTAACCGCCAGCGAACGAGTCGGGACGTAGGATCTTTCACTTTATGCAACCAAACTAGAGGCTGATGATCTGTTATTAAGAGGAATTCTTTCCCATATAAATAAGGTCGGAAATGATGCGTACAATAAACTATTGCAAGGAGTTCTTTCTCTATGGTCGAATAATTCATCTCGGCCGAATTCAGAGATCGAGATGCGTAAGCGATCGGAAGGTCTTTACCAACCTCACCTTGACTTAATATACCTCCGATTGCTTGATTCGAGGCATCCGTCGTTACTATGAATTGTTCATTAAAATTTGGATATTGTAATATGGGCTCCTTACATAAAGCTTCCTTTAATTTTAAAAATGCTTGCTCTTGTTCGTCTTTCCAATGGAATTTAATACCTTTCTTTAAAAGTGACGTTAATGGTTTTGAAATACCGGAGAAATTTTGAATAAATCGTCTGTAATAACCGCTGAGGCCAAGGAACTGTTTAATATTTCGCGGTGTGCGCGGTGTTGGAAAATTTTGAATCGCGGTGATTTTACTAGGATCAGGCTTGATTCCTGATTCAGAAATTATGTGTCCGAGATAATGAACTTCTTTGCAGAGAAATTTACATTTATCCGGTTGGAGTCGAAGATTCGCGTCTCTTAATCTTTCGGCTAATTTATTAAATTTTATTATGTGTTCTTGGAGCGAACTTGCGTATATAACAATGTCGTCCATATATACGAACATTTCTGTCCCTTGTAAGCCGGTTAATACTGAATCCATTAATTTTTGGAAAGTAGCGGGAGCATTTTTAAGACCAAACGGCATTCTAGAAAATTGATAATGACCGTGGGGCGACGAAAAAGCGGTTTTTGCTGCGTCTGACTGCTCCATGGGAATTTGATGAAAACCCGAAGCTAAATCTAACACGCTGAAGTATTTTGATCCTCCTAATTGATCTAAGATTTCTACGATATTTGGGAGAGGGTACGCGTCTCCGATAGTTTTTTCGTTTAATTGGCGGAAGTCAATGACCATCCTCCATCTTTTATTGCCTGCGGAGTCCGGTTTTTTCGGAACAATCCAAACAGGGGAATTATACGGGGACGAAGATTTCGTAATTATATTTTGATTTAAGAGTTCTGAAATCTGCTTTCGGATTTCCTCTTTATGAATTGGGGGAAATCTGTACTGTTTAATATTTACGGGGCTGCTGTCGGTCGTATCTATTCGATGCGAAGTTAAATGAGTACAGGGCAATTTATCGTCTTGGCAGTGAAAAATGTCATGGTTTTCTTTAATTAATTCTTCGACGTGTGCTTTTTCTTCTTCATTTAAATTATCTACTTCAATCATCTTTAATATATTTGAAAATCTCTGAGAAGAGTCGACGCGGAAACAAGAGAAACTTTTATCTTTATCTTTACTTTTATTCTTCCTCCTACCTTTACTTTTACTTTTATTTGAATGGAGAGAATTTTTAATTTGCTCGAATTCCTCGAGTCTTATATTTTTTAATATCTCGAATTCCTCGAGTTTTAGTTTTTTAACAGCCTCGAATTCCTCGGGCGTTATTAATTTTTGATTCACCTCGAATTCCTCGGGTTTCATCAATTTTTTATTTACCTCGAATTCCTCGGGTTTTAATTTTTCGAATTCCTCGAATTTTAATTTTATTTCCTCGAATTCCTCGAGTTTTAATTTTTTAATTTCCTCAAATTCCTTGAGTTTTAATTTTTTAATAATCCCAAATTCCTCGGGTCTTAAATTTTTCTCTCCATCAATTTGTAAAATTTTAAATTCTTCAACATCTTTAACTCCTTTAACTTCTTCAACTTCTTCGATTTCTACTTGTGGAATTTCCGCTTCGTATTCTACGTCAGATGCGTTAAAAATTTTAATTATAGCACGTCCATTTATATTCTTCACCATGCATTCTCCTGCAAAAATATTTGTCCCAACATGCAGCCGAGGGAGATATCCTTCTTTTATATTTAAATTTTTAATTTTGACGGGAACCGTCTTTATACTTCGAGGGGGCACACTAATATTTTCAGGATCGGAAAAAGGGATTTTAAAATCTCCCAATAAAAGACATTTGTCTTGATAAGAAATAGTGGCAGAACATTTCTTTAAAAATTCGGATCCTAAGATCGCGGGGTAAGGAATGGGGAAACTATTTGGCACCACGTGAAATTCGTGAATTTTGCCGTGAATTTGGATTCTTAATGATCCTAATGTTTCTACTATCTGGGGAGAAATGCCACTTAGATTTAATTTTTTATTTTTATTAAAAGATAGTGATCCTATCTGTTGTAATTTAATAAGATTGGGTTCCGATCCCGTATCGATGAGAAATTTCGTTTGTCCAATGGGGTGTGCCAGGTCGATTTCTACGATCGAATTAAATTTTCCGTCTATGTGGAAGGTTTTTCTATTATTGGACTGGGGGGTGGACGCTCTGGGTTGCCCTCCCGCCGGGCGTCCGTCGGCGAGGGGTTTCCGCGGTTTCCCGAATTCTGGGATTTATTTTGCGGATTTCGGTAACACTGAGATGCGTAGTGTCCGAATTTATTACAATAAGTGCACGTAATAGGAGGCGGTTGACTATTATTTATGTTTTTCTTATTTTCCCGGTTGCGGGGATCTTGAAAACACTGCAAAGCGGTGTGTCCGCTCCTTTTGCAATACGTGCAATTTACCTGAGATACCTGAGGGCCGCGTGAGCTCATAAAATTCTTAGGGGGAGTCGACGAGCTTCGAGGGGACAGCGGGGGTGCATTTAATATTGGCGGAGGCTTTGTTCGAGCTTGTTCTTGCTCCATTTCGTTGTAAATTACTATTGCGTTATTGAACGCTTCTGTAAGGGTTTTATATCCCTTGAATTCTAATAATATTTTCATAGTGGACGGTAAGCCACGAATAAAACACTCTAGAGTAAATTCGTCGATTCCAGGGTCAGGTGATCGACCTTCCTGACGCTCTGTGTCTCTAATCGACATTCTTAAATCTTTAACTCTTTGCACGTAGTCAATTATATGCTCCGCCGGATTTTTAAATATATCGGAAAGAAGACCTCTATAATAATATGATGATTTTTGCGGGAGTAATCTTGTGCGTAAGGCATCTATTAGATCATTCACCGTTTTATATTCCTCGTCTTCTACTATGCAATATGCACGCCCGACAAGTTTGGATTTAATTGCTCTCGCTAAGTCTGTTTCTTGCGAGGGTGAAAGAATGTCCCGTGCTCGTCGGCACGATTGAAAAAACCTGTCGGTAGAGAGGTTAGTTCCCGAAAAGGTGGGAATTTCTGATATAACATCTCTGAGAGAAAATGCTGAAGGGGGAGACTCTATTGTTGCCGGCCCAGATTTACGACTTGTTACGGGAGTTTGAGCTATAGGAGCTCGTTCCTCCAATGCTTTTACTTGCATTTTTAATGATTCTACTATCATTTCTAATTCTTTAGTTTTATTATTTTCCTCTGTTCTTATTTGATTTCTTTCTTCGTGTAAAAATTCTTCAAGATTTCTCTGAGTTTCTTTAAATAATTGTTCTTGTTCTAGTAAACGTTTTTCTCTTTTCTTTAATTGTTCTTCCAACATTTCTAACTCGGCCTCACTAAGACCTTGAGATCGAGTTATTGGCATTTTGAATTTCTATTTTTTAAATTTTTCTCTCGAATTCACCACGTCGTTTTTTTTGGTTGTATCCCGCCGGGGGTGTCTCCACGATAACGATAGATCCCACACCGCTGTCACCAAATTTCTATTATGGTTTTTTGTTACGTGCTAGGGCCTTTCCGCGAGGGATTGGCCTTGTAACAAAAGGGTATAATAGATGCGGAACGGACGAGCGGTAACCCGTTCCAAAAAGTGCGGGGTATCGTTTATCGTTGTGGAGACCAAAAAACGTGGCGGGATGGTTACAAGACGTGGGGATTCGAGAGTGATTTCTAAGGTGATTGTTCAACAATAACATTAAATATATTCTATAATAAAGAGAAGATGTTTACAAACAAGGTACAAAAATAATAACAATATATATATATACAGAGACAGAGGAAAAGTAGAACAAATATATAGAGAGAGAGAAAGTGATAATTATAAATGTGAAATAATCCTTTCTATAAAGGTATAGTCGTCGGTCTTTTGTGGGGCTCGGGGGAACAATAGGTTGCGGTAATATACTGCTCGAGGGTCAGCGTCGTCGGCTGCCAGAAAATTTGGGAGCGTTCTCAGAGGGAGAATTACGGGGGAGAGTTTCCAGGTGGGCAGGGGGAGTGGCTCCTTTGTTGTGGCGGGAGGGAGCTCGCTGGTCCAGACACCGTCCGTCCTTCCTTCGGATGAAAGCTGTTTCTTCAGCTGGTTGATCTGGTGCCGTCGTCCTCCTCGCCGAGTTTTCCTCCTTGCTGCCGTCGCTGGTCGTCCTCCTTGGATATCGGAAGGGTTGAAACTCATTGAGTTTCAACCACCGGTGAACCTTGCTCTCAGGTAAGAGAGGGGTTGAATTGCGTCAGCCGTGCGAGCCTAAGCCGCACCGAGCGTCTGCGTTGCTGACGACAATTGTAGCTCGCAATGTGCTAGAGACACGCACCAGAGTTCGCTATAGATTGCCGGGGAGTTACTTATGAAAGCAGAGCTTGTAGAAGTTTTTTCCGAAGTCTGAAGATGTCTCCAGACTTTTTATGCGGGGTACCGTACATTTTTAGTAGCGGGAAAACGGGGTTGAAGTCCGAAGTCATCTAGTGAGTGGTGGATGAACTTCGGTATTTTTTTTGGAGGTGGGGTAAATACATAAGGGTCTGTGCATTTTCTCTTTCGAGAAACTCGAGCTGGTAAAAAAGCCATCTGTGTGCGGGGGTGAAAAGTTCCCTGAAAACGGACTTTGGACTGTCCGATGTCTGCTACGAGTGCGAGAGAGAAAGCATGCCTTTAATGGCTATACGTTGAAAAGGGATAGCACTACGCCCTATGGTTGTAGCGAGTGCGAGAGAGAAAGTAACGGTTGTCCGTGTAGAATAGTAAAGGATGGCACGTCGCCCTATGCAGGTAACGAGTGCGAGAGAGAACGCATGCTCTTAGCGGCTATGCGTTGGAAAAGGATAGCACTACGCCCTATGGTTCTAGCGAGTGCGAGAGAGAACGGCGATGGTTGCCTGTGCGTTAGAGAAGGACAGAGCTACCTGCCTATACTCGTAACGGGTGCGAGTGAGAGCGGTGCGTCTCGCCGTGCGCTAGACAAGGACGGAGCTACCTGCCTATACTCGTAACGGGTGCGAGTGAGAGGGGTGCGTCTCGCCGTGCGCTAGACAAGGATAGCGCTACCTGCCTATGCTCGTAACGGGTGCGAGAGAGAACGCACTACCGTAGAGCGGAGTACCGTTAGATTGACGGCGCGGTGGTGGGGATGCCGCGTTACGCGTGAGCCAGGAGCGTCAGAACACCGATTTCTAGCGTAGATACGCAGAAATCGGTCACGTTACATGCGAACATGCATGAGAACGTGACATTCCTCTTAGCGGTGGGACTTAGAAAAATTTTCGTCGAACGTCCGACGGAGTAGTACATCCGTCCATTGTTTGCTAATAACTCGGTAAATAATAGTAGTAGCGAGTTTGGTGTTATGATATATATTGTTAGAAACCGTCTATATTACAGTGATATCACGTCGAAAATCGTCTAGGACCGATACGGAAAAAGTTTCCTCTTAGCGGTGGGACTTAGAAAAATTTCCAGAGTTTTGTCGACGGAGTAGTACATCCATCCATTATTTGCTAATAACTCGGTAAATAATAGTAGTAGCGAGTTTGGTGTTATGATATATATTGTTAGAAACCGTCTATATTACAGTGATATCACGTCGAAAATCGTCTAGGACCGATAAGGAAAAAGTTTCCTCTTAGCGGTGGGACTTAGAAAAATTTTCGTCGAACGTCCGACGGAGTAGTACATCCGTCCATTATTTGCTAATAACTCGATAAATAATAATTGTAGCGTGTTTGGTGTTATGATATATATTGTTAGAAACCGTCTATATTACAGTGATATCACGTCGAAAATCGTCTAGGACCGATACGGAAAAAGTTTCCTCTTAGCGGTGGGACTTAGAAAAATTTTCGTCGAACGTCCGACGGAGTAGTACATCCGTCCATTATTTGCTAATAACTCGATAAATAATAATTGTAGCGAGTTTGGTGTTATGATATATATTGTTAGAAACGGTCTATATTACAGTGATATCACGTCGAAAATCGTCTAGGACCGATACGGAAAAAGTTTCCTCTTAGCGGTGGGACTTAGAAAAATTTCCAGAGTTTTGTCGACGGAGTAGTACATCCGTCCATTATTTGCTAATAACTCGATAAATAATAATTGTAGCGAGTTTGGTGTTATGATATATATTGTTAGAAACCGTCTATATTACAGTGATATCACGTCGAAAATCGTCTAGGACCGATACAGAAAAAGTTTCCTCTTAGCGGTGGGACTTAGAAAAATTTCCAGAGTTTTGTCGACGGAGAAGTACATCCGTCCATTATTTGCTAATAACTCGATAAATAATAATTGTAGCGAGTTTGGTGTTATGATATATATTGTTAGAAACCGTCTATATTACAGTGATATCACGTCGAAAATCGTCTAGGACCGATACGGAAAAAGTTTCCTCTTAGCGGTGGGACTTAGAAAAATTTCCAGAGTTTTGTCGACGGAGTAGTACATCCGTCCATTATTTGCTAATAACTCGATAAATAATAATTGTAGCGAGTTTGGTGTTATGATATATATTGTTAGAAACCGTCTATATTACAGTGATATCACGTCGAAAATCGTCTAGGACCGATACGGAAAAAGTTTCCTCTTAGCGGTGGGACTTAGAAAAATTTCCAGAGTTTTGTCGACGGAGTAGTACATCCATCCATTATTTGCTAATAACTCGGTAAATAATAGTAGTAGCGAGTTTGGTGTTATGATATATATTGTTAGAAACCGTCTATATTACAGTGATATCACGTCGAAAATCGTCTAGGACCGATAAGGAAAAAGTTTCCTCTTAGCGGTGGGACTTAGAAAAATTTTCGTCGAACGTCCGACGGAGTAGTACATCCGTCCATTATTTGCTAATAACTCGATAAATAATAATTGTAGCGAGTTTGGTGTTATGATATATATTGTTAGAAACCGTCTATATTACAGTGATATCACGTCGAAAATCGTCTAGGACCGATACGGAAAAAGTTTCCTCTTAGCGGTGGGACTTAGAAAAATTTTCGTCGAACGTCCGACGGAGTAGTACATCCGTCCATTATTTGCTAATAACTCGATAAATAATAATTGTAGCGAGTTTGGTGTTATGATATATATTGTTAGAAACCGTCTATATTACAGTGATATCACGTCGAAAATCGTCTAGGACCGATACGGAAAAAGTTTCCTCTTAGCGGTGGGACTTAGAAAAATTTCCAGAGTTTTGTCGACGGAGTAGTACATCCGTCCATTATTTGCTAATAACTCGATAAATAATAATTGTAGCGAGTTTGGTGTTATGATATATATTGTTAGAAACCGTCTATATTACAGTGATATCACGTCGAAAATCGTCTAGGACCGATACAGAAAAAGTTTCCTCTTAGCGGTGGGACTTAGAAAAATTTCCAGAGTTTTGTCGACGGAGTAGTACATCCGTCCATTATTTGCTAATAACTCGATAAATAATAATTGTAGCGAGTTTGGTGTTATAATATATATTGTTAGAAACCGTCTATATTACAGTGATATCACGTCGAAAATCGTCTAGGACCGATACGGAAAAAGTTTCCTCTTAGCGGTGGGACTTAGAAAAATTTCCAGAGTTTTGTCGACGGAGTAGTACATCCGTCCATTATTTGCTAATAACTCGATAAATAATAATTGTAGCGAGTTTGGTGTTATGATATATATTGTTAGAAACCGTCTATATTACAGTGATATCACGTCGAAAATCGTCTAGGACCGATACGGAAAAAGTTTCCTCTTAGCGGTGGGACTTAGAAAAATTTCCAGAGTTTTGTCGACGGAGTAGTACATCCGTCCATTATTTGCTAATAACTCGATAAATAATAATTGTAGCGAGTTTGGTGTTATGATATATATTGTTAGAAACCGTCTATATTACAGTGATATCACGTCGAAAATCGTCTAGGACCGATACGGAAAAAGTTTCCTCTTAGCGGTGGGACTTAGAAAAATTTCCAGAGTTTTGTCGACGGAGTAGTACATCCATCCATTATTTGCTAATAACTCGGTAAATAATAGTAGTAGCGAGTTTGGTGTTATGATATATATTGTTAGAAACCGTCTATATTACAGTGATATCACGTCGAAAATCGTCTAGGACCGATAAGGAAAAAGTTTCCTCTTAGCGGTGGGACTTAGAAAAATTTTCGTCGAACGTCCGACGGAGTAGTACATCCGTCCATTATTTGCTAATAACTCGATAAATAATAATTGTAGCGAGTTTGGTGTTATGATATATATTGTTAGAAACCGTCTATATTACAGTGATATCACGTCGAAAATCGTCTAGGACCGATACGGAAAAAGTTTCCTCTTAGCGGTGGGACTTAGAAAAATTTTCGTCGAACGTCCGACGGAGTAGTACATCCGTCCATTATTTGCTAATAACTCGATAAATAATAATTGTAGCGAGTTTGGTGTTATGATATATATTGTTAGAAACCGTCTATATTACAGTGATATCACGTCGAAAATCGTCTAGGACCGATACGGAAAAAGTTTCCTCTTAGCGGTGGGACTTAGAAAAATTTCCAGAGTTTTGTCGACGGAGTAGTACATCCGTCCATTATTTGCTAATAACTCGATAAATAATAATTGTAGCGAGTTTGGTGTTATGATATATATTGTTAGAAACCGTCTATATTACAGTGATATCACGTCGAAAATCGTCTAGGACCGATACGGAAAAAGTTTCCTCTTAGCGGTGGGACTTAGAAAAATTTCCAGAGTTTTGTCGACGGAGTAGTACATCCGTCCATTATTTGCTAATAACTCGATAAATAATAATTGTAGCGAGTTTGGTGTTATGATATATATTGTTAGAAACCGTCTATATTACAGTGATATCACGTCGAAAATCGTCTAGGACCGATACGGAAAAAGTTTCCTCTTAGCTGTGGGACTTAGAAAAATTTCCAGAGTTTTGTCGACGGAGTAGTACATCCGTCCATTATTTGCTAATAACTCGATAAATAATAATTGTAGCGAGTTTGGTGTTATGATATATATTGTTAGAAACCGTCTATATTACAGTGATATCACGTCGAAAATCGTCTAGGACCGATACGGAAAAAGTTTCCTCTTAGCTGTGGGACTTAGAAAAATTTCCAGAGTTTTGTCGACGGAGTAGTACATCCGTCCATTATTTGCTAATAACTCGATAAATAATAATTGTAGCGAGTTTGGTGTTATGATATATATTGTTAGAAACCGTCTATATTACAGTGATATCACGTCGAAAATCGTCTAGGACCGATACGGAAAAAGTTTCCTCTTAGCGGTGGGACTTAGAAAAATTTCCAGAGTTTTGTCGACGGAGTAGTACATCCGTCCATTATTTGCTAATAACTCGATAAATAATAATTGTAGCGAGTTTGGTGTTATGATATATATTGTTAGAAACCGTCTATATTACAGTGATATCACGTCGAAAATCGTCTAGGACCGATACGGAAAAAGTTTCCTCTTAGCGGTGGGACTTAGAAAAATTTCCAGAGTTTTGTCGACGGAGTAGTACATCCATCCATTATTTGCTAATAACTCGGTAAATAATAGTAGTAGCGAGTTTGGTGTTATGATATATATTGTTAGAAACCGTCTATATTACAGTGATATCACGTCGAAAATCGTCTAGGACCGATACGGAAAAAGTTTCCTCTTAGCGGTGGGACTTAGAAAAATTTTCGTCGAACGTCCGACGGAGTAGTACATCCGTCCATTATTTGCTAATAACTCGATAAATAATAATTGTAGCGAGTTTGGTGTTATGATATATATTGTTAGAAACCGTCTATATTACAGTGATATCACGTCGAAAATCGTCTAGGACCGATACGGAAAAAGTTTCCTCTTAGCGGTGGGACTTAGAAAAATTTCCAGAGTTTTGTCGACGGAGTAGTACATCCGTCCATTATTTGCTAATAACTCGATAAATAATAATTGTAGCGAGTTTGGTGTTATGATATATATTGTTAGAAACCGTCTATATTACAGTGATATCACGTCGAAAATCGTCTAGGACCGATACGGAAAAAGTTTCCTCTTAGCTGTGGGACTTAGAAAAATTTCCAGAGTTTTGTCGACGGAGTAGTACATCCGTCCATTATTTGCTAATAACTCGATAAATAATAATTGTAGCGAGTTTGGTGTTATGATATATATTGTTAGAAACCGTCTATATTACAGTGATATCACGTCGAAAATCGTCTAGGACCGATACGGAAAAAGTTTCCTCTTAGCGGTGGGACTTAGAAAAATTTCCAGAGTTTTGTCGACGGAGTAGTACATCCGTCCATTATTTGCTAATAACTCGATAAATAATAATTGTAGCGAGTTTGGTGTTATGATATATATTGTTAGAAACCGTCTATATTACAGTGATATCACGTCGAAAATCGTCTAGGACCGATACGGAAAAAGTTTCCTCTTAGCGGTGGGACTTAGAAAAATTTCCAGAGTTTTGTCGACGGAGTAGTACATCCGTCCATTATTTGCTAATAACTCGATAAATAATAATTGTAGCGAGTTTGGTGTTATGATATATATTGTTAGAAACCGTCTATATTACAGTGATATCACGTCGAAAATCGTCTAGGACCGATACGGAAAAAGTTTCCTCTTAGCGGTGGGACTTAGAAAAATTTCCAGAGTTTTGTCGACGGAGTAGTACATCCGTCCATTATTTGCTAATAACTCGATAAATAATAATTGTAGCGAGTTTGGTGTTATGATATATATTGTTAGAAACCGTCTATATTACAGTGATATCACGTCGAAAATCGTCTAGGACCGATACGGAAAAAGTTTCCTCTTAGCGGTGGGACTTAGAAAAATTTCCAGAGTTTTGTCGACGGAGTAGTACATCCGTCCATTATTTGCTAATAACTCGATAAATAATAATTGTAGCGAGTTTGGTGTTATGATATATATTGTTAGAAACCGTCTATATTACAGTGATATCACGTCGAAAATCGTCTAGGACCGATACGGAAAAAGTTTCCTCTTAGCGGTGGGACTTAGAAAAATTTTCGTCGAACGTCCGACGGAGTAGTACATCCGTCCATTGTTTGCTAATAACTCGGTAAATAATAGTAGTAGCGAGTTTGGTGTTATGATATATATTATTAGAAACCGTCTATATTACAGTGATATCACGTCGAAAATCGTCTAGGACCGATACGGAAAAAGTTTCCTCTTAGCGGTGGGACTTAGAAAAATTTCCAGAGTTTTGTCGACGGAGTAGTACATCCATCCATTATTTGCTAATAACTCGGTAAATAATAGTAGTAGCGAGTTTGGTGTTATGATATATATTGTTAGAAACCGTCTATATTACAGTGATATCACGTCGAAAATCGTCTAGGACCGATAAGGAAAAAGTTTCCTCTTAGCGGTGGGACTTAGAAAAATTTTCGTCGAACGTCCGACGGAGTAGTACATCCGTCCATTATTTGCTAATAACTCGATAAATAATAATTGTAGCGAGTTTGGTGTTATGATATATATTGTTAGAAACCGTCTATATTACAGTGATATCACGTCGAAAATCGTCTAGGACCGATACGGAAAAAGTTTCCTCTTAGCGGTGGGACTTAGAAAAATTTCCAGAGTTTTGTCGACGGAGTAGTACATCCGTCCATTGTTTGCTAATAACTCGATAAATAATAATTGTAGCGAGTTTGGTGTTATGATATATATTGTTAGAAACCGTCTATATTACAGTGATATCACGTCGAAAATCGTCTAGGACCGATACGGAAAAAGTTTCCTCTTAGCGGTGGGACTTAGAAAAATTTTCGTCGAACGTCCGACGGAGTAGTACATCCGTCCATTGTTTGCTAATAACTCGGTAAATAATAGTAGTAGCGAGTTTGGTGTTATGATATATATTATTAGAAACCGTCTATATTACAGTGATATCACGTCGAAAATCGTCTAGGACCGATACGGAAAAAGTTTCCTCTTAGCGGTGGGACTTAGAAAAATTTCCAGAGTTTTGTCGACGGAGTAGTACATCCATCCATTATTTGCTAATAACTCGGTAAATAATAGTAGTAGCGAGTTTGGTGTTATGATATATATTGTTAGAAACCGTCTATATTACAGTGATATCACGTCGAAAATCGTCTAGGACCGATAAGGAAAAAGTTTCCTCTTAGCGGTGGGACTTAGAAAAATTTTCGTCGAACGTCCGACGGAGTAGTACATCCGTCCATTATTTGCTAATAACTCGATAAATAATAATTGTAGCGAGTTTGGTGTTATGATATATATTGTTAGAAACCGTCTATATTACAGTGATATCACGTCGAAAATCGTCTAGGACCGATACGGAAAAAGTTTCCTCTTAGCGGTGGGACTTAGAAAAATTTCCAGAGTTTTGTCGACGGAGTAGTACATCCGTCCATTATTTGCTAATAACTCGATAAATAATAATTGTAGCGAGTTTGGTGTTATGATATATATTGTTAGAAACCGTCTATATTACAGTGATATCACGTCGAAAATCGTCTAGGACCGATACGGAAAAAGTTTCCTCTTAGCTGTGGGACTTAGAAAAATTTCCAGAGTTTTGTCGACGGAGTAGTACATCCGTCCATTATTTGCTAATAACTCGATAAATAATAATTGTAGCGAGTTTGGTGTTATGATATATATTGTTAGAAACCGTCTATATTACAGTGATATCACGTCGAAAATCGTCTAGGACCGATACGGAAAAAGTTTCCTCTTAGCGGTGGGACTTAGAAAAATTTCCAGAGTTTTGTCGACGGAGTAGTACATCCGTCCATTATTTGCTAATAACTCGATAAATAATAATTGTAGCGAGTTTGGTGTTATGATATATATTGTTAGAAACCGTCTATATTACAGTGATATCACGTCGAAAATCGTCTAGGACCGATACGGAAAAAGTTTCCTCTTAGCGGTGGGACTTAGAAAAATTTCCAGAGTTTTGTCGACGGAGTAGTACATCCGTCCATTATTTGCTAATAACTCGATAAATAATAATTGTAGCGAGTTTGGTGTTATGATATATATTGTTAGAAACCGTCTATATTACAGTGATATCACGTCGAAAATCGTCTAGGACCGATACGGAAAAAGTTTCCTCTTAGCGGTGGGACTTAGAAAAATTTCCAGAGTTTTGTCGACGGAGTAGTACATCCGTCCATTATTTGCTAATAACTCGATAAATAATAATTGTAGCGAGTTTGGTGTTATGATATATATTGTTAGAAACCGTCTATATTACAGTGATATCACGTCGAAAATCGTCTAGGACCGATACGGAAAAAGTTTCCTCTTAGCGGTGGGACTTAGAAAAATTTCCAGAGTTTTGTCGACGGAGTAGTACATCCGTCCATTATTTGCTAATAACTCGATAAATAATAATTGTAGCGAGTTTGGTGTTATGATATATATTGTTAGAAACCGTCTATATTACAGTGATATCACGTCGAAAATCGTCTAGGACCGATACGGAAAAAGTTTCCTCTTAGCGGTGGGACTTAGAAAAATTTTCGTCGAACGTCCGACGGAGTAGTACATCCGTCCATTGTTTGCTAATAACTCGGTAAATAATAGTAGTAGCGAGTTTGGTGTTATGATATATATTATTAGAAACCGTCTATATTACAGTGATATCACGTCGAAAATCGTCTAGGACCGATACGGAAAAAGTTTCCTCTTAGCGGTGGGACTTAGAAAAATTTCCAGAGTTTTGTCGACGGAGTAGTACATCCATCCATTATTTGCTAATAACTCGGTAAATAATAGTAGTAGCGAGTTTGGTGTTATGATATATATTGTTAGAAACCGTCTATATTACAGTGATATCACGTCGAAAATCGTCTAGGACCGATAAGGAAAAAGTTTCCTCTTAGCGGTGGGACTTAGAAAAATTTTCGTCGAACGTCCGACGGAGTAGTACATCCGTCCATTATTTGCTAATAACTCGATAAATAATAATTGTAGCGAGTTTGGTGTTATGATATATATTGTTAGAAACCGTCTATATTACAGTGATATCACGTCGAAAATCGTCTAGGACCGATACGGAAAAAGTTTCCTCTTAGCGGTGGGACTTAGAAAAATTTCCAGAGTTTTGTCGACGGAGTAGTACATCCGTCCATTGTTTGCTAATAACTCGATAAATAATAATTGTAGCGAGTTTGGTGTTATGATATATATTGTTAGAAACCGTCTATATTACAGTGATATCACGTCGAAAATCGTCTAGGACCGATACGGAAAAAGTTTCCTCTTAGCGGTGGGACTTAGAAAAATTTTCGTCGAACGTCCGACGGAGTAGTACATCCGTCCATTGTTTGCTAATAACTCGGTAAATAATAGTAGTAGCGAGTTTGGTGTTATGATATATATTATTAGAAACCGTCTATATTACAGTGATATCACGTCGAAAATCGTCTAGGACCGATACGGAAAAAGTTTCCTCTTAGCGGTGGGACTTAGAAAAATTTCCAGAGTTTTGTCGACGGAGTAGTACATCCATCCATTATTTGCTAATAACTCGGTAAATAATAGTAGTAGCGAGTTTGGTGTTATGATATATATTGTTAGAAACCGTCTATATTACAGTGATATCACGTCGAAAATCGTCTAGGACCGATAAGGAAAAAGTTTCCTCTTAGCGGTGGGACTTAGAAAAATTTTCGTCGAACGTCCGACGGAGTAGTACATCCGTCCATTATTTGCTAATAACTCGATAAATAATAATTGTAGCGAGTTTGGTGTTATGATATATATTGTTAGAAACCGTCTATATTACAGTGATATCACGTCGAAAATCGTCTAGGACCGATACGGAAAAAGTTTCCTCTTAGCGGTGGGACTTAGAAAAATTTCCAGAGTTTTGTCGACGGAGTAGTACATCCGTCCATTGTTTGCTAATAACTCGATAAATAATAATTGTAGCGAGTTTGGTGTTATGATATATATTGTTAGAAACCGTCTATATTACAGTGATATCACGTCGAAAATCGTCTAGGACCGATACGGAAAAAGTTTCCTCTTAGCGGTGGGACTTAGAAAAATTTTCGTCGAACGTCCGACGGAGTAGTACATCCGTCCATTGTTTGCTAATAACTCGGTAAATAATAGTAGTAGCGAGTTTGGTGTTATGATATATATTATTAGAAACCGTCTATATTACAGTGATATCACGTCGAAAATCGTCTAGGACCGATACGGAAAAAGTTTCCTCTTAGCGGTGGGACTTAGAAAAATTTCCAGAGTTTTGTCGACGGAGTAGTACATCCATCCATTATTTGCTAATAACTCGGTAAATAATAGTAGTAGCGAGTTTGGTGTTATGATATATATTGTTAGAAACCGTCTATATTACAGTGATATCACGTCGAAAATCGTCTAGGACCGATAAGGAAAAAGTTTCCTCTTAGCGGTGGGACTTAGAAAAATTTTCGTCGAACGTCCGACGGAGTAGTACATCCGTCCATTATTTGCTAATAACTCGATAAATAATAATTGTAGCGAGTTTGGTGTTATGATATATATTGTTAGAAACCGTCTATATTACAGTGATATCACGTCGAAAATCGTCTAGGACCGATACGGAAAAAGTTTCCTCTTAGCGGTGGGACTTAGAAAAATTTCCAGAGTTTTGTCGACGGAGTAGTACATCCGTCCATTATTTGCTAATAACTCGATAAATAATAATTGTAGCGAGTTTGGTGTTATGATATATATTGTTAGAAACCGTCTATATTACAGTGATATCACGTCGAAAATCGTCTAGGACCGATACGGAAAAAGTTTCCTCTTAGCTGTGGGACTTAGAAAAATTTCCAGAGTTTTGTCGACGGAGTAGTACATCCGTCCATTATTTGCTAATAACTCGATAAATAATAATTGTAGCGAGTTTGGTGTTATGATATATATTGTTAGAAACCGTCTATATTACAGTGATATCACGTCGAAAATCGTCTAGGACCGATACGGAAAAAGTTTCCTCTTAGCGGTGGGACTTAGAAAAATTTCCAGAGTTTTGTCGACGGAGTAGTACATCCGTCCATTATTTGCTAATAACTCGATAAATAATAATTGTAGCGAGTTTGGTGTTATGATATATATTGTTAGAAACCGTCTATATTACAGTGATATCACGTCGAAAATCGTCTAGGACCGATACGGAAAAAGTTTCCTCTTAGCGGTGGGACTTAGAAAAATTTCCAGAGTTTTGTCGACGGAGTAGTACATCCGTCCATTATTTGCTAATAACTCGATAAATAATAATTGTAGCGAGTTTGGTGTTATGATATATATTGTTAGAAACCGTCTATATTACAGTGATATCACGTCGAAAATCGTCTAGGACCGATACGGAAAAAGTTTCCTCTTAGCGGTGGGACTTAGAAAAATTTCCAGAGTTTTGTCGACGGAGTAGTACATCCGTCCATTATTTGCTAATAACTCGATAAATAATAATTGTAGCGAGTTTGGTGTTATGATATATATTGTTAGAAACCGTCTATATTACAGTGATATCACGTCGAAAATCGTCTAGGACCGATACGGAAAAAGTTTCCTCTTAGCGGTGGGACTTAGAAAAATTTTCGTCGAACGTCCGACGGAGTAGTACATCCGTCCATTATTTGCTAATAACTCGATAAATAATAATTGTAGCGAGTTTGGTGTTATGATATATATTGTTAGAAACCGTCTATATTACAGTGATATCACGTCGAAAATCGTCTAGGACCGATACGGAAAAAGTTTCCTCTTAGCGGTGGGACTTAGAAAAATTTCCAGAGTTTTGTCGACGGAGTAGTACATCCGTCCATTATTTGCTAATAACTCGATAAATAATAATTGTAGCGAGTTTGGTGTTATGATATATATTGTTAGAAACCGTCTATATTACAGTGATATCACGTCGAAAATCGTCTAGGACCGATACGGAAAAAGTTTCCTCTTAGCTGTGGGACTTAGAAAAATTTCCAGAGTTTTGTCGACGGAGTAGTACATCCGTCCATTATTTGCTAATAACTCGATAAATAATAATTGTAGCGAGTTTGGTGTTATGATATATATTGTTAGAAACCGTCTATATTACAGTGATATCACGTCGAAAATCGTCTAGGACCGATACGGAAAAAGTTTCCTCTTAGCGGTGGGACTTAGAAAAATTTCCAGAGTTTTGTCGACGGAGTAGTACATCCGTCCATTATTTGCTAATAACTCGATAAATAATAATTGTAGCGAGTTTGGTGTTATGATATATATTGTTAGAAACCGTCTATATTACAGTGATATCACGTCGAAAATCGTCTAGGACCGATACGGAAAAAGTTTCCTCTTAGCGGTGGGACTTAGAAAAATTTCCAGAGTTTTGTCGACGGAGTAGTACATCCGTCCATTATTTGCTAATAACTCGATAAATAATAATTGTAGCGAGTTTGGTGTTATGATATATATTGTTAGAAACCGTCTATATTACAGTGATATCACGTCGAAAATCGTCTAGGACCGATACGGAAAAAGTTTCCTCTTAGCGGTGGGACTTAGAAAAATTTCCAGAGTTTTGTCGACGGAGTAGTACATCCGTCCATTATTTGCTAATAACTCGATAAATAATAATTGTAGCGAGTTTGGTGTTATGATATATATTGTTAGAAACCGTCTATATTACAGTGATATCACGTCGAAAATCGTCTAGGACCGATACGGAAAAAGTTTCCTCTTAGCGGTGGGACTTAGAAAAATTTCCAGAGTTTTGTCGACGGAGTAGTACATCCGTCCATTATTTGCTAATAACTCGATAAATAATAATTGTAGCGAGTTTGGTGTTATGATATATATTGTTAGAAACCGTCTATATTACAGTGATATCACGTCGAAAATCGTCTAGGACCGATACGGAAAAAGTTTCCTCTTAGCGGTGGGACTTAGAAAAATTTCCAGAGTTTTGTCGACGGAGTAGTACATCCGTCCATTATTTGCTAATAACTCGATAAATAATAATTGTAGCGAGTTTGGTGTTATGATATATATTGTTAGAAACCGTCTATATTACAGTGATATCACGTCGAAAATCGTCTAGGACCGATACGGAAAAAGTTTCCTCTTAGCGGTGGGACTTAGAAAAATTTCCAGAGTTTTGTCGACGGAGTAGTACATCCGTCCATTATTTGCTAATAACTCGATAAATAATAATTGTAGCGAGTTTGGTGTTATGATATATATTGTTAGAAACCGTCTATATTACAGTGATATCACGTCGAAAATCGTCTAGGACCGATACGGAAAAAGTTTCCTCTTAGCGGTGGGACTTAGAAAAATTTTCGTCGAACGTCCGACGGAGTAGTACATCCGTCCATTGTTTGCTAATAACTCGGTAAATAATAGTAGTAGCGAGTTTGGTGTTATGATATATATTATTAGAAACCGTCTATATTACAGTGATATCACGTCGAAAATCGTCTAGGACCGATACGGAAAAAGTTTCCTCTTAGCGGTGGGACTTGGAAAAATTTCCAGAGTTTTGTCGACGGAGTAGTACATCCGTCCATTATTTGCTAATAACTCGATAAATAATAATTGTAGCGAGTTTGGTGTTATGATATATATTGTTAGAAACCGTCTATATTACAGTGATATCACGTCGAAAATCGTCTAAGACCGATAAGGAAAAAGTTTCCTCTTAGCGGTGGGACTTAGAAAAATTTTCGTCGAACGTCCGACGGAGTAGTACATCCGTCCATTATTTGCTAATAACTCGATAAATAATAATTGTAGCGAGTTTGGTGTTATGATATATATTGTTAGAAACCGTCTATATTACAGTGATATCACGTCGAAAATCGTCTAGGACCGATACGGAAAAAGTTTCCTCTTAGCGGTGGGACTTAGAAAAATTTCCAGAGTTTTGTCGACGGAGTAGTACATCCGTCCATTGTTTGCTAATAACTCGGTAAATAATAGTAGTAGCGAGTTTGGTGTTATGATATATATTGTTAGAAACCGTCTATATTACAGTGATATCACGTCGAAAATCGTCTAGGACCGATACGGAAAAAGTTTCCTCTTAGCGGTGGGACTTAGAAAAATTTCCAGAGTTTTGTCGACGGAGTAGTACATCCATCCATTATTTGCTAATAACTCGGTAAATAATAGTAGTAGCGAGTTTGGTGTTATGATATATATTGTTAGAAACCGTCTATATTACAGTTATATCACGTCGAAAATCGTCTAGGACCGATAAGGAAAAAGTTTCCTCTTAGCGGTGGGACTTAGAAAAATTTCCAGAGTTTTGTCGACGGAGTAGTACATCCGTCCATTATTTGCTAATAACTCGATAAATAATAATTGTAGCGAGTTTGGTGTTATGATATATATTGTTAGAAACCGTCTATATTACAGTGATATCACGTCGAAAATCGTCTAGGACCGATACGGAAAAAGTTTCCTCTTAGCGGTGGGACTTAGAAAAATTTTCGTCGAACGTCCGACGGAGTAGTACATCCGTCCATTATTTGCTAATAACTCGATAAATAATAATTGTAGCGAGTTTGGTGTTATGATATATATTGTTAGAAACCGTCTATATTACAGTGATATCACGTCGAAAATCGTCTAGGACCGATACGGAAAAAGTTTCCTCTTAGCGGTGGGACTTAGAAAAATTTCCAGAGTTTTGTCGACGGAGTAGTACATCCGTCCATTATTTGCTAATAACTCGATAAATAATAATTGTAGCGAGTTTGGTGTTATGATATATATTGTTAGAAACCGTCTATATTACAGTGATATCACGTCGAAAATCGTCTAGGACCGATACCGAAAAAGTTTCCTCTTAGCGGTGGGACTTAGAAAAATTTCCAGAGTTTTGTCGACGGAGTAGTACATCCGTCCATTATTTGCTAATAACTCGATAAATAATAATTGTAGCGAGTTTGGTGTTATGATATATATTGTTAGAAACCGTCTATATTACAGTGATATCACGTCGAAAATCGTCTAGGACCGATACGGAAAAAGTTTCCTCTTAGCGGTGGGACTTAGAAAAATTTTCGTCGAACGTCCGACGGAGTAGTACATCCGTCCATTGTTTGCTAATAACTCGATAAATAATAATTGTAGCGAGTTTGGTGTTATGATATATATTGTTAGAAACCGTCTATATTACAGTGATATCACGTCGAAAATCGTCTAGGACCGATACGGAAAAAGTTTCCTCTTAGCGGTGGGACTTAGAAAAATTTTCGTCGAACGTCCGACGGAGTAGTACATCCGTCCATTGTTTGCTAATAACTCGGTAAATAATAGTAGTAGCGAGTTTGGTGTTATGATATATATTGTTAGAAACCGTCTATATTACAGTGATATCACGTCGAAAATCGTCTAGGACCGATACGGAAAAAGTTTCCTCTTAGCGGTGGGACTTAGAAAAATTTCCAGAGTTTTGTCGACGGAGTAGTACATCCATCCATTATTTGCTAATAACTCGGTAAATAATAGTAGTAGCGAGTTTGGTGTTATGATATATATTGTTAGAAACCGTCTATATTACAGTGATATCACGTCGAAAATCGTCTAGGACCGATAAGGAAAAAGTTTCCTCTTAGCGGTGGGACTTAGAAAAATTTTCGTCGAACGTCCGACGGAGTAGTACATCCGTCCATTATCTGCTAATAACTCGATAAATAATAATTGTAGCGAGTTTGGTGTTATGATATATATTGTTAGAAACCGTCTATATTACAGTGATATCACGTCGAAAATCGTCTAGGACCGATACGGAAAAAGTTTCCTCTTAGCGGTGGGACTTAGAAAAATTTTCGTCGAACGTCCGACGGAGTAGTACATCCGTCCATTATTTGCTAATAACTCGATAAATAATAATTGTAGCGAGTTTGGTGTTATGATATATATTGTTAGAAACCGTCTATATTACAGTGATATCACGTCGAAAATCGTCTAGGACCGATACGGAAAAAGTTTCCTCTTAGCGGTGGGACTTGGAAAAATTTCCAGAGTTTTGTCGACGGAGTAGTACATCCGTCCATTATTTGCTAATAACTCGATAAATAATAATTGTAGCGAGTTTGGTGTTATGATATATATTGTTAGAAACCGTCTATATTACAGTGATATCACGTCGAAAATCGTCTAGGACCGATACGGAAAAAGTTTCCTCTTAGCGGTGGGACTTAGAAAAATTTCCAGAGTTTTGTCGACGGAGTAGTACATCCGTCCATTATTTGCTAATAACTCGATAAATAATAATTGTAGCGAGTTTGGTGTTATGATATATATTGTTAGAAACCGTCTATATTACAGTGATATCACGTCGAAAATCGTCTAGGACCGATACGGAAAAAGTTTCCTCTTAGCTGTGGGACTTAGAAAAATTTCCAGAGTTTTGTCGACGGAGTAGTACATCCGTCCATTATTTGCTAATAACTCGATAAATAATAATTGTAGCGAGTTTGGTGTTATGATATATATTGTTAGAAACCGTCTATATTACAGTGATATCACGTCGAAAATCGTCTAGGACCGATACGGAAAAAGTTTCCTCTTAGCGGTGGGACTTAGAAAAATTTCCAGAGTTTTGTCGACGGAGTAGTACATCCGTCCATTATTTGCTAATAACTCGATAAATAATAATTGTAGCGAGTTTGGTGTTATGATATATATTGTTAGAAACCGTCTATATTACAGTGATATCACGTCGAAAATCGTCTAGGACCGATACGGAAAAAGTTTCCTCTTAGCGGTGGGACTTAGAAAAATTTTCGTCGAACGTCCGACGGAGTAGTACATCCGTCCATTGTTTGCTAATAACTCGGTAAATAATAGTAGTAGCGAGTTTGGTGTTATGATATATATTGTTAGAAACCGTCTATATTACAGTGATATCACGTCGAAAATCGTCTAGGACCGATACGGAAAAAGTTTCCTCTTAGCGGTGGGACTTAGAAAAATTTCCAGAGTTTTGTCGACGGAGTAGTACATCCATCCATTATTTGCTAATAACTCGGTAAATAATAGTAGTAGCGAGTTTGGTGTTATGATATATATTGTTAGAAACCGTCTATATTACAGTGATATCACGTCGAAAATCGTCTAGGACCGATAAGGAAAAAGTTTCCTCTTAGCGGTGGGACTTAGAAAAATTTTCGTCGAACGTCCGACGGAGTAGTACATCCGTCCATTATTTGCTAATAACTCGATAAATAATAATTGTAGCGAGTTTGGTGTTATGATATATATTGTTAGAAACCGTCTATATTACAGTGATATCACGTCGAAAATCGTCTAGGACCGATACGGAAAAAGTTTCCTCTTAGCGGTGGGACTTGGAAAAATTTCCAGAGTTTTGTCGACGGAGTAGTACATCCGTCCATTATTTGCTAATAACTCGATAAATAATAATTGTAGCGAGTTTGGTGTTATGATATATATTGTTAGAAACCGTCTATATTACAGTGATATCACGTCGAAAATCGTCTAGGACCGATACGGAAAAAGTTTCCTCTTAGCGGTGGGACTTAGAAAAATTTCCAGAGTTTTGTCGACGGAGTAGTACATCCGTCCATTATTTGCTAATAACTCGATAAATAATAATTGTAGCGAGTTTGGTGTTATGATATATATTGTTAGAAACCGTCTATATTACAGTGATATCACGTCGAAAATCGTCTAGGACCGATACGGAAAAAGTTTCCTCTTAGCTGTGGGACTTAGAAAAATTTCCAGAGTTTTGTCGACGGAGTAGTACATCCGTCCATTATTTGCTAATAACTCGATAAATAATAATTGTAGCGAGTTTGGTGTTATGATATATATTGTTAGAAACCGTCTATATTACAGTGATATCACGTCGAAAATCGTCTAGGACCGATACGGAAAAAGTTTCCTCTTAGCGGTGGGACTTAGAAAAATTTCCAGAGTTTTGTCGACGGAGTAGTACATCCGTCCATTATTTGCTAATAACTCGATAAATAATAATTGTAGCGAGTTTGGTGTTATGATATATATTGTTAGAAACCGTCTATATTACAGTGATATCACGTCGAAAATCGTCTAGGACCGATACGGAAAAAGTTTCCTCTTAGCGGTGGGACTTAGAAAAATTTTCGTCGAACGTCCGACGGAGTAGTACATCCGTCCATTGTTTGCTAATAACTCGGTAAATAATAGTAGTAGCGAGTTTGGTGTTATGATATATATTGTTAGAAACCGTCTATATTACAGTGATATCACGTCGAAAATCGTCTAGGACCGATACGGGAAAAAGTTTCCTCTTAGCGGTGGGACTTAGAAAAATTTCCAGAGTTTTGTCGACGGAGTAGTACATCCATCCATTATTTGCTAATAACTCGGTAAATAATAGTAGTAGCGAGTTTGGTGTTATGATATATATTGTTAGAAACCGTCTATATTACAGTGATATCACGTCGAAAATCGTCTAGGACCGATAAGGAAAAAGTTTTCCTCTTAGCGGTGGGACTTAGAAAAATTTTCGTCGAACGTCCGACGGAGTAGTACATCCGTCCATTATCTGCTAATAACTCGATAAATAATAATTGTAGCGAGTTTGGTGTTATGATATATATTGTTAGAAACCGTCTATATTACAGTGATATCACGTCGAAAATCGTCTAGGACCGATACGGAAAAAGTTTCCTCTTAGCGGTGGGACTTAGAAAAATTTTCGTCGAACGTCCGACGGAGTAGTACATCCGTCCATTATTTGCTAATAACTCGATAAATAATAATTGTAGCGAGTTTGGTGTTATGATATATATTGTTAGAAACCGTCTATATTACAGTGATATCACGTCGAAAATCGTCTAGGACCGATACGGAAAAAGTTTCCTCTTAGCTGTGGGACTTAGAAAAATTTCCAGAGTTTTGTCGACGGAGTAGTACATCCGTCCATTATTTGCTAATAACTCGATAAATAATAATTGTAGCGAGTTTGGTGTTATGATATATATTGTTAGAAACCGTCTATATTACAGTGATATCACGTCGAAAATCGTCTAGGACCGATACGGAAAAAGTTTCCTCTTAGCGGTGGGACTTAGAAAAATTTCCAGAGTTTTGTCGACGGAGTAGTACATCCGTCCATTATTTGCTAATAACTCGATAAATAATAATTGTAGCGAGTTTGGTGTTATGATATATATTGTTAGAAACCGTCTATATTACAGTGATATCACGTCGAAAATCGTCTAGGACCGATACGGAAAAAGTTTCCTCTTAGCGGTGGGACTTAGAAAAATTTCCAGAGTTTTGTCGACGGAGTAGTACATCCGTCCATTATTTGCTAATAACTCGATAAATAATAATTGTAGCGAGTTTGGTGTTATGATATATATTGTTAGAAACCGTCTATATTACAGTGATATCACGTCGAAAATCGTCTAGGACCGATACGGAAAAAGTTTCCTCTTAGCGGTGGGACTTAGAAAAATTTCCAGAGTTTTGTCGACGGAGTAGTACATCCGTCCATTATTTGCTAATAACTCGATAAATAATAATTGTAGCGAGTTTGGTGTTATGATATATATTGTTAGAAACCGTCTATATTACAGTGATATCACGTCGAAAATCGTCTAGGACCGATACGGAAAAAGTTTCCTCTTAGCGGTGGGACTTAGAAAAATTTTCGTCGAACGTCCGACGGAGTAGTACATCCGTCCATTGTTTGCTAATAACTCGGTAAATAATAGTAGTAGCGAGTTTGGTGTTATGATATATATTGTTAGAAACCGTCTATATTACAGTGATATCACGTCGAAAATCGTCTAGGACCGATACGGAAAAAGTTTCCTCTTAGCGGTGGGACTTAGAAAAATTTCCAGAGTTTTGTCGACGGAGTAGTACATCCGTCCATTATTTGCTAATAACTCGATAAATAATAATTGTAGCGAGTTTGGTGTTATGATATATATTGTTAGAAACCGTCTATATTACAGTGATATCACGTCGAAAATCGTCTAGGACCGATACCGAAAAAGTTTCCTCTTAGCGGTGGGACTTAGAAAAATTTCCAGAGTTTTGTCGACGGAGTAGTACATCCGTCCATTATTTGCTAATAACTCGATAAATAATAATTGTAGCGAGTTTGGTGTTATGATATATATTGTTAGAAACCGTCTATATTACAGTGATATCACGTCGAAAATCGTCTAGGACCGATACGGAAAAAGTTTCCTCTTAGCGGTGGGACTTAGAAAAATTTTCGTCGAACGTCCGACGGAGTAGTACATCCGTCCATTGTTTGCTAATAACTCGATAAATAATAATTGTAGCGAGTTTGGTGTTATGATATATATTGTTAGAAACCGTCTATATTACAGTGATATCACGTCGAAAATCGTCTAGGACCGATACGGAAAAAGTTTCCTCTTAGCGGTGGGACTTAGAAAAATTTTCGTCGAACGTCCGACGGAGTAGTACATCCGTCCATTGTTTGCTAATAACTCGGTAAATAATAGTAGTAGCGAGTTTGGTGTTATGATATATATTGTTAGAAACCGTCTATATTACAGTGATATCACGTCGAAAATCGTCTAGGACCGATACGGAAAAAGTTTCCTCTTAGCGGTGGGACTTAGAAAAATTTCCAGAGTTTTGTCGACGGAGTAGTACATCCATCCATTATTTGCTAATAACTCGGTAAATAATAGTAGTAGCGAGTTTGGTGTTATGATATATATTGTTAGAAACCGTCTATATTACAGTGATATCACGTCGAAAATCGTCTAGGACCGATAAGGAAAAAGTTTCCTCTTAGCGGTGGGACTTAGAAAAATTTTCGTCGAACGTCCGACGGAGTAGTACATCCGTCCATTATCTGCTAATAACTCGATAAATAATAATTGTAGCGAGTTTGGTGTTATGATATATATTGTTAGAAACCGTCTATATTACAGTGATATCACGTCGAAAATCGTCTAGGACCGATACGGAAAAAGTTTCCTCTTAGCGGTGGGACTTAGAAAAATTTTCGTCGAACGTCCGACGGAGTAGTACATCCGTCCATTATTTGCTAATAACTCGATAAATAATAATTGTAGCGAGTTTGGTGTTATGATATATATTGTTAGAAACCGTCTATATTACAGTGATATCACGTCGAAAATCGTCTAGGACCGATACGGAAAAAGTTTCCTCTTAGCGGTGGGACTTGGAAAAATTTCCAGAGTTTTGTCGACGGAGTAGTACATCCGTCCATTATTTGCTAATAACTCGATAAATAATAATTGTAGCGAGTTTGGTGTTATGATATATATTGTTAGAAACCGTCTATATTACAGTGATATCACGTCGAAAATCGTCTAGGACCGATACGGAAAAAGTTTCCTCTTAGCGGTGGGACTTAGAAAAATTTCCAGAGTTTTGTCGACGGAGTAGTACATCCGTCCATTATTTGCTAATAACTCGATAAATAATAATTGTAGCGAGTTTGGTGTTATGATATATATTGTTAGAAACCGTCTATATTACAGTGATATCACGTCGAAAATCGTCTAGGACCGATACGGAAAAAGTTTCCTCTTAGCGGTGGGACTTAGAAAAATTTCCAGAGTTTTGTCGACGGAGTAGTACATCCGTCCATTATTTGCTAATAACTCGATAAATAATAATTGTAGCGAGTTTGGTGTTATGATATATATTGTTAGAAACCGTCTATATTACAGTGATATCACGTCGAAAATCGTCTAGGACCGATACGGAAAAAGTTTCCTCTTAGCGGTGGGACTTAGAAAAATTTCCAGAGTTTTGTCGACGGAGTAGTACATCCGTCCATTATTTGCTAATAACTCGATAAATAATAATTGTAGCGAGTTTGGTGTTATGATATATATTGTTAGAAACCGTCTATATTACAGTGATATCACGTCGAAAATCGTCTAGGACCGATACGGAAAAAGTTTCCTCTTAGCGGTGGGACTTAGAAAAATTTTCGTCGAACGTCCGACGGAGTAGTACATCCGTCCATTGTTTGCTAATAACTCGGTAAATAATAGTAGTAGCGAGTTTGGTGTTATGATATATATTGTTAGAAACCGTCTATATTACAGTGATATCACGTCGAAAATCGTCTAGGACCGATACGGAAAAAGTTTCCTCTTAGCGGTGGGACTTAGAAAAATTTCCAGAGTTTTGTCGACGGAGTAGTACATCCATCCATTATTTGCTAATAACTCGGTAAATAATAGTAGTAGCGAGTTTGGTGTTATGATATATATTGTTAGAAACCGTCTATATTACAGTGATATCACGTCGAAAATCGTCTAGGACCGATAAGGAAAAAGTTTCCTCTTAGCGGTGGGACTTAGAAAAATTTTCGTCGAACGTCCGACGGAGTAGTACATCCGTCCATTGTTTGCTAATAACTCGGTAAATAATAGTAGTAGCGAGTTTGGTGTTATGATATATATTGTTAGAAACCGTCTATATTACAGTGATATCACGTCGAAAATCGTCTAGGACCGATACGGAAAAAGTTTCCTCTTAGCGGTGGGACTTAGAAAAATTTCCAGAGTTTTGTCGACGGAGTAGTACATCCATCCATTATTTGCTAATAACTCGGTAAATAATAGTAGTAGCGAGTTTGGTGTTATGATATATATTGTTAGAAACCGTCTATATTACAGTGATATCACGTCGAAAATCGTCTAGGACCGATAAGGAAAAAGTTTCCTCTTAGCGGTGGGACTTAGAAAAATTTTCGTCGAACGTCCGACGGAGTAGTACATCCGTCCATTATCTGCTAATAACTCGATAAATAATAATTGTAGCGAGTTTGGTGTTATGATATATATTGTTAGAAACCGTCTATATTACAGTGATATCACGTCGAAAATCGTCTAGGACCGATACGGAAAAAGTTTCCTCTTAGCGGTGGGACTTAGAAAAATTTTCGTCGAACGTCCGACGGAGTAGTACATCCGTCCATTATTTGCTAATAACTCGATAAATAATAATTGTAGCGAGTTGGTGTTATGATATATATTGTTAGAAACCGTCTATATTACAGTGATATCACGTCGAAAATCGTCTAGGACCGATACGGAAAAAGTTTCCTCTTAGCGGTGGGACTTGGAAAAATTTCCAGAGTTTTGTCGACGGAGTAGTACATCCGTCCATTATTTGCTAATAACTCGATAAATAATAATTGTAGCGAGTTTGGTGTTATGATATATATTGTTAGAAACCGTCTATATTACAGTGATATCACGTCGAAAATCGTCTAGGACCGATACGGAAAAAGTTTCCTCTTAGCGGTGGGACTTAGAAAAATTTCCAGAGTTTTGTCGACGGAGTAGTACATCCGTCCATTATTTGCTAATAACTCGATAAATAATAATTGTAGCGAGTTTGGTGTTATGATATATATTGTTAGAAACCGTCTATATTACAGTGATATCACGTCGAAAATCGTCTAGGACCGATACGGAAAAAGTTTCCTCTTAGCGGTGGGACTTAGAAAAATTTCCAGAGTTTTGTCGACGGAGTAGTACATCCGTCCATTATTTGCTAATAACTCGATAAATAATAATTGTAGCGAGTTTGGTGTTATGATATATATTGTTAGAAACCGTCTATATTACAGTGATATCACGTCGAAAATCGTCTAGGACCGATACGGAAAAAGTTTCCTCTTAGCGGTGGGACTTAGAAAAATTTTCGTCGAACGTCCGACGGAGTAGTACATCCGTCCATTGTTTGCTAATAACTCGGTAAATAATAGTAGTAGCGAGTTTGGTGTTATGATATATATTGTTAGAAACCGTCTATATTACAGTGATATCGCGTCGAAAATCGTCTAGGACCGATACGGAAAAAGTTTCCTCTTAGCGGTGGGACTTAGAAAAATTTCCAGAGTTTTGTCGACGGAGTAGTACATCCATCCATTATTTTGCTAATAACTCGGTAAATAATAGTAGTAGCGAGTTTGGTGTTATGATATATATTGTTAGAAACCGTCTATATTACAGTGATATCACGTCGAAAATCGTCTAGGACCGATAAGGAAAAAGTTTCCTCTTAGCGGTGGGACTTAGAAAAATTTTCGTCGAACGTCCGACGGAGTAGTACATCCGTCCATTATTTGCTAATAACTCGATAAATAATAATTGTAGCGAGTTTGGTGTTATGATATATATTGTTAGAAACCGTCTATATTACAGTGATATCACGTCGAAAATCGTCTAGGACCGATACGGAAAAAGTTTCCTCTTAGCGGTGGGACTTAGAAAAATTTCCAGAGTTTTGTCGACGGAGTAGTACATCCGTCCATTATTTGCTAATAACTCGATAAATAATAATTGTAGCGAGTTTGGTGTTATAATATATATTGTTGGAAACCGTCTATATTACAGTGATATCACGTCGAAAATCGTCTAGGACCGATACGGAAAAAGTTTCCTCTTAGCGGTGGGACTTAGAAAAATTTCCAGAGTTTTGTCGACGGAGTAGTACATCCGTCCATTATTTGCTAATAACTCGATAAATAATAATTGTAGCGAGTTTGGTGTTATGATATATATTGTTAGAAACCGTCTATATTACAGTGATATCACGTCGAAAATCGTCTAGGACCGATACGGAAAAAGTTTCCTCTTAGCTGTGGGACTTAGAAAAATTTCCAGAGTTTTGTCGACGGAGTAGTACATCCGTCCATTATTTGCTAATAACTCGATAAATAATAATTGTAGCGAGTTTGGTGTTATGATATATATTGTTAGAAACCGTCTATATTACAGTGATATCACGTCGAAAATCGTCTAGGACCGATACGGAAAAAGTTTCCTCTTAGCGGTGGGACTTAGAAAAATTTCCAGAGTTTTGTCGACGGAGTAGTACATCCGTCCATTATTTGCTAATAACTCGATAAATAATAATTGTAGCGAGTTTGGTGTTATGATATATATTGTTAGAAACCGTCTATATTACAGTGATATCACGTCGAAAATCGTCTAGGACCGATACGGAAAAAGTTTCCTCTTAGCGGTGGGACTTAGAAAAATTTTCGTCGAACGTCCGACGGAGTAGTACATCCGTCCATTGTTTGCTAATAACTCGGTAAATAATAGTAGTAGCGAGTTTGGTGTTATGATATATATTGTTAGAAACCGTCTATATTACAGTGATATCACGTCGAAAATCGTCTAGGACCGATACGGAAAAAGTTTCCTCTTAGCGGTGGGACTTAGAAAAATTTCCAGAGTTTTGTCGACGGAGTAGTACATCCATCCATTATTTGCTAATAACTCGGTAAATAATAGTAGTAGCGAGTTTGGTGTTATGATATATATTGTTAGAAACCGTCTATATTACAGTGATATCACGTCGAAAATCGTCTAGGACCGATAAGGAAAAAGTTTCCTCTTAGCGGTGGGACTTAGAAAAATTTTCGTCGAACGTCCGACGGAGTAGTACATCCGTCCATTATCTGCTAATAACTCGATAAATAATAATTGTAGCGAGTTTGGTGTTATGATATATATTGTTAGAAACCGTCTATATTACAGTGATATCACGTCGAAAATCGTCTAGGACCGATACGGAAAAAGTTTCCTCTTAGCGGTGGGACTTAGAAAAATTTTCGTCGAACGTCCGACGGAGTAGTACATCCGTCCATTATTTGCTAATAACTCGATAAATAATAATTGTAGCGAGTTTGGTGTTATGATATATATTGTTAGAAACCGTCTATATTACAGTGATATCACGTCGAAAATCGTCTAGGACCGATACGGAAAAAGTTTCCTCTTAGCTGTGGGACTTAGAAAAATTTCCAGAGTTTTGTCGACGGAGTAGTACATCCGTCCATTATTTGCTAATAACTCGATAAATAATAATTGTAGCGAGTTTGGTGTTATGATATATATTGTTAGAAACCGTCTATATTACAGTGATATCACGTCGAAAATCGTCTAGGACCGATACGGAAAAAGTTTCCTCTTAGCGGTGGGACTTAGAAAAATTTCCAGAGTTTTGTCGACGGAGTAGTACATCCGTCCATTATTTGCTAATAACTCGATAAATAATAATTGTAGCGAGTTTGGTGTTATGATATATATTGTTAGAAACCGTCTATATTACAGTGATATCACGTCGAAAATCGTCTAGGACCGATACGGAAAAAGTTTCCTCTTAGCGGTGGGACTTAGAAAAATTTTCGTCGAACGTCCGACGGAGTAGTACATCCGTCCATTGTTTGCTAATAACTCGGTAAATAATAGTAGTAGCGAGTTTGGTGTTATGATATATATTGTTAGAAACCGTCTATATTACAGTGATATCACGTCGAAAATCGTCTAGGACCGATACGGAAAAAGTTTCCTCTTAGCGGTGGGACTTAGAAAAATTTCCAGAGTTTTGTCGACGGAGTAGTACATCCATCCATTATTTGCTAATAACTCGGTAAATAATAGTAGTAGCGAGTTTGGTGTTATGATATATATTGTTAGAAACCGTCTATATTACAGTGATATCACGTCGAAAATCGTCTAGGACCGATAAGGAAAAAGTTTCCTCTTAGCGGTGGGACTTAGAAAAATTTTCGTCGAACGTCCGACGGAGTAGTACATCCGTCCATTATCTGCTAATAACTCGATAAATAATAATTGTAGCGAGTTTGGTGTTATGATATATATTGTTAGAAACCGTCTATATTACAGTGATATCACGTCGAAAATCGTCTAGGACCGATACGGAAAAAGTTTCCTCTTAGCGGTGGGACTTAGAAAAATTTTCGTCGAACGTCCGACGGAGTAGTACATCCGTCCATTATTTGCTAATAACTCGATAAATAATAATTGTAGCGAGTTTGGTGTTATGATATATATTGTTAGAAACCGTCTATATTACAGTGATATCACGTCGAAAATCGTCTAGGACCGATACGGAAAAAGTTTCCTCTTAGCGGTGGGACTTGGAAAAATTTCCAGAGTTTTGTCGACGGAGTAGTACATCCGTCCATTATTTGCTAATAACTCGATAAATAATAATTGTAGCGAGTTTGGTGTTATGATATATATTGTTAGAAACCGTCTATATTACAGTGATATCACGTCGAAAATCGTCTAGGACCGATACGGAAAAAGTTTCCTCTTAGCGGTGGGACTTAGAAAAATTTCCAGAGTTTTGTCGACGGAGTAGTACATCCGTCCATTATTTGCTAATAACTCGATAAATAATAATTGTAGCGAGTTTGGTGTTATGATATATATTGTTAGAAACCGTCTATATTACAGTGATATCACGTCGAAAATCGTCTAGGACCGATACGGAAAAAGTTTCCTCTTAGCGGTGGGACTTAGAAAAATTTCCAGAGTTTTGTCGACGGAGTAGTACATCCGTCCATCATTTGCTAATAACTCGATAAATAATAATTGTAGCGAGTTTGGTGGTATGATATATATTGTTAGAAACCGTCTATATTACAGTGATATCACGTCGAAAATCGTCTAGGACCGATACGGAAAAAGTTTCCTCTTAGCGGTGGGACTTAGAAAAATTTCCAGAGTTTTGTCGACGGAGTAGTACATCCGTCCATTATTTGCTAATAACTCGATAAATAATAATTGTAGCGAGTTTGGTGTTATGATATATATTGTTAGAAACCGTCTATATTACAGTGATATCACGTCGAAAATCGTCTAGGACCGATAAGGAAAAAGTTTCCTCTTAGCGGTGGGACTTAGAAAAATTTTCGTCGAACGTCCGACGGAGTAGTACATCCGTCCATTATTTGCTAATAACTCGATAAATAATAATTGTAGCGAGTTTGGTGTTATGATATATATTGTTAGAAACCGTCTATATTACAGTGATATCACGTCGAAAATCGTCTAGGACCGATACGGAAAAAGTTTCCTCTTAGCGGTGGGACTTAGAAAAATTTTCGTCGAACGTCCGACGGAGTAGTACATCCGTCCATTGTTTGCTAATAACTCGGTAAATAATAGTAGTAGCGAGTTTGGTGTTATGATATATATTGTTAGAAACCGTCTATATTACAGTGATATCACGTCGAAAATCGTCTAGGACCGATACGGAAAAAGTTTCCTCTTAGCGGTGGGACTTAGAAAAATTTCCAGAGTTTTGTCGACGGAGTAGTACATCCATCCATTATTTGCTAATAACTCGGTAAATAATAGTAGTAGCGAGTTTGGTGTTATGATATATATTGTTAGAAACCGTCTATGTTACAGTGATATCACGTCGAAAATCGTCTAGGACCGATAAGGAAAAAGTTTCCTCTTAGCGGTGGGACTTAGAAAAATTTCCAGAGTTTTGTCGACGGAGTAGTACATCCGTCCATTATTTGCTAATAACTCGATAAATAATAATTGTAGCGAGTTTGGTGTTATGATATATATTGTTAGAAACCGTCTATATTACAGTGATATCACGTCGAAAATCGTCTAGGACCGATACGGAAAAAGTTTCCTCTTAGCGGTGGGACTTAGAAAAATTTTCGTCGAACGTCCGACGGAGTAGTACATCCGTCCATTGTTTGCTAATAACTCGGTAAATAATAGTAGTAGCGAGTTTGGTGTTATGATATATATTGTTAGAAACCGTCTATATTACAGTGATATCACGTCGAAAATCGTCTAGGACCGATACGGAAAAAGTTTCCTCTTAGCGGTGGGACTTAGAAAAATTTCCAGAGTTTTGTCGACGGAGTAGTACATCCATCCATTATTTGCTAATAACTCGGTAAATAATAGTAGTAGCGAGTTTGGTGTTATGATATATATTGTTAGAAACCGTCTATGTTACAGTGATATCACGTCGAAAATCGTCTAGGACCGATAAGGAAAAAGTTTCCTCTTAGCGGTGGGACTTAGAAAAATTTCCAGAGTTTTGTCGACGGAGTAGTACATCCGTCCATTATTTGCTAATAACTCGATAAATAATAATTGTAGCGAGTTTGGTGTTATGATATATATTGTTAGAAACCGTCTATATTACAGTGATATCACGTCGAAAATCGTCTAGGACCGATACGGAAAAAGTTTTCTCTTAGCGGTGGGACTTAGAAAAATTTTCGTCGAACGTCCGACGGAGTAGTACATCCGTCCATTGTTTGCTAATAACTCGGTAAATAATAGTAGTAGCGAGTTTGGTGTTATGATATATATTGTTAGAAACCGTCTATATTACAGTGATATCACGTCGAAAATCGTCTAGGACCGATACGGAAAAAGTTTCCTCTTAGCGGTGGGACTTAGAAAAATTTCCAGAGTTTTGTCGACGGAGTAGTACATCCATCCATTATTTGCTAATAACTCGGTAAATAATAGTAGTAGCGAGTTTGGTGTTATGATATATATTGTTAGAAACCGTCTATATTACAGTGATATCACGTCGAAAATCGTCTAGGACCGATAAGGAAAAAGTTTCCTCTTAGCGGTGGGACTTAGAAAAATTTTCGTCGAACGTCCGACGGAGTAGTACATCCGTCCATTATCTGCTAATAACTCGATAAATAATAATTGTAGCGAGTTTGGTGTTATGATATATATTGTTAGAAACCGTCTATATTACAGTGATATCACGTCGAAAATCGTCTAGGACCGATACGGAAAAAGTTTCCTCTTAGCGGTGGGACTTAGAAAAATTTTCGTCGAACGTCCGACGGAGTAGTACATCCGTCCATTATTTGCTAATAACTCGATAAATAATAATTGTAGCGAGTTTGGTGTTATGATATATATTGTTAGAAACCGTCTATATTACAGTGATATCACGTCGAAAATCGTCTAGGACCGATACGGAAAAAGTTTCCTCTTAGCTGTGGGACTTAGAAAAATTTCCAGAGTTTTGTCGACGGAGTAGTACATCCGTCCATTATTTGCTAATAACTCGATAAATAATAATTGTAGCGAGTTTGGTGTTATGATATATATTGTTAGAAACCGTCTATATTACAGTGATATCACGTCGAAAATCGTCTAGGACCGATACGGAAAAAGTTTCCTCTTAGCGGTGGGACTTAGAAAAATTTCCAGAGTTTTGTCGACGGAGTAGTACATCCGTCCATTATTTGCTAATAACTCGATAAATAATAATTGTAGCGAGTTTGGTGTTATGATATATATTGTTAGAAACCGTCTATATTACAGTGATATCACGTCGAAAATCGTCTAGGACCGATACGGAAAAAGTTTCCTCTTAGCGGTGGGACTTAGAAAAATTTTCGTCGAACGTCCGACGGAGTAGTACATCCGTCCATTGTTTGCTAATAACTCGGTAAATAATAGTAGTAGCGAGTTTGGTGTTATGATATATATTGTTAGAAACCGTCTATATTACAGTGATATCACGTCGAAAATCGTCTAGGACCGATACGGAAAAAGTTTCCTCTTAGCGGTGGGACTTAGAAAAATTTCCAGAGTTTTGTCGACGGAGTAGTACATCCATCCATTATTTGCTAATAACTCGGTAAATAATAGTAGTAGCGAGTTTGGTGTTATGATATATATTGTTAGAAACCGTCTATATTACAGTGATATCACGTCGAAAATCGTCTAGGACCGATAAGGAAAAAGTTTCCTCTTAGCGGTGGGACTTAGAAAAATTTTCGTCGAACGTCCGACGGAGTAGTACATCCGTCCATTATCTGCTAATAACTCGATAAATAATAATTGTAGCGAGTTTGGTGTTATGATATATATTGTTAGAAACCGTCTATATTACAGTGATATCACGTCGAAAATCGTCTAGGACCGATACGGAAAAAGTTTCCTCTTAGCGGTGGGACTTAGAAAAATTTTCGTCGAACGTCCGACGGAGTAGTACATCCGTCCATTATTTGCTAATAACTCGATAAATAATAATTGTAGCGAGTTTGGTGTTATGATATATATTGTTAGAAACCGTCTATATTACAGTGATATCACGTCGAAAATCGTCTAGGACCGATACGGAAAAAGTTTCCTCTTAGCGGTGGGACTTGGAAAAATTTCCAGAGTTTTGTCGACGGAGTAGTACATCCGTCCATTATTTGCTAATAACTCGATAAATAATAATTGTAGCGAGTTTGGTGTTATGATATATATTGTTAGAAACCGTCTATATTACAGTGATATCACGTCGAAAATCGTCTAGGACCGATACGGAAAAAGTTTCCTCTTAGCGGTGGGACTTAGAAAAATTTCCAGAGTTTTGTCGACGGAGTAGTACATCCGTCCATTATTTGCTAATAACTCGATAAATAATAATTGTAGCGAGTTTGGTGTTATGATATATATTGTTAGAAACCGTCTATATTACAGTGATATCACGTCGAAAATCGTCTAGGACCGATACGGAAAAAGTTTCCTCTTAGCGGTGGGACTTAGAAAAATTTCCAGAGTTTTGTCGACGGAGTAGTACATCCGTCCATCATTTGCTAATAACTCGATAAATAATAATTGTAGCGAGTTTGGTGGTATGATATATATTGTTAGAAACCGTCTATATTACAGTGATATCACGTCGAAAATCGTCTAGGACCGATACGGAAAAAGTTTCCTCTTAGCGGTGGGACTTAGAAAAATTTCCAGAGTTTTGTCGACGGAGTAGTACATCCGTCCATTATTTGCTAATAACTCGATAAATAATAATTGTAGCGAGTTTGGTGTTATGATATATATTGTTAGAAACCGTCTATATTACAGTGATATCACGTCGAAAATCGTCTAGGACCGATACGGAAAAAGTTTCCTCTTAGCGGTGGGACTTAGAAAAATTTCCAGAGTTTTGTCGACGGAGTAGTACATCCATCCATTATTTGCTAATAACTCGGTAAATAATAGTAGTAGCGAGTTTGGTGTTATGATATATATTGTTAGAAACCGTCTATGTTACAGTGATATCACGTCGAAAATCGTCTAGGACCGATAAGGAAAAAGTTTCCTTGTTACGTGCTAGTGCTTTGTAACAATGCCTGCGTAAGGGCGGATCTGTTCGTAATTTCGCCTGAGGAGGAACCAAAAAACGGAGCAACGAAGGTTGAGGTGGATACTTAAGGTTTTTTGACGACAACTGGTATTAACAAGATTTATTAACGTAAAAATAACATATGCTGACTCTTAAAGTTAACTTATGACTAAAATATTTACAATAATTGTTTGATTTTCGACGGGGGAACGGGGAACAGTTTTCGTGCGTAGAATTTTATACGGGGATCTGCTTTTACTGCTTTACTAAAATCTGGAACGCTCGTCTTAGGGAGAAAAATGGGGGTGAGCTTCCAGGTGGGCAGGGGGAGTGGCTCGATGGGTGGCGATGCTGATTCTTCCTTCCTGTCGGTGATGGTTTCTTCTTGGACTGGTTCTCCTGGAGTCGTCTGGTATAACAGCTTCTTTAGCTGGTTTAATTGATATCGGCGTCCTCCGCGCCTGGTCTTCTTCTTCTTATTAATATGTGTAATTATAACGCCGGTCATAACTTTACTACTTGAATGCTTCTACTATGGGGGCAGCTTCTTCGTCTGCGTCCTCGTGCTAGTGACACGCACCGAGAGCAAGATCGGGAGGCTGGGGTCGAGATACCTAAGCGTATGCTTGTAGAGATCTTTTCCGATTTCTGCTTTCGCCGCTAGGCTATTTATAGGGGAGGCCGAACATTTTCAGCAGCGAGAAAGCTGGTCCTCGAGAGTGTATCTAAGAGGTGTCACTTTTCGTAGCGAGAAAGAATATTGGGGCCTTGTCCATCTATTTTCCCAAAAAGGAACTAAAAGGTACAGAGGGAGAGAAATGCAGCGGAGGCTGTAAGAACGAGTAGGACGGAGCGCGATGAGGGCGAAAGAGAAGGCGAGATTGCGCGTGGAACGGTTGTAAGAGAGAAAGCGCTAGCCTTGTATTCGGCTGTGCGTGCGAGCGAGGCGGTATCTACTTAGAAAGAGATGGGAAATGCAATGGGTGCGAGTGAGAGCGCACTGGCCATTGGTGTGAGTGCGAGAGCACTAGAGCTGAGAAACAACTAGTGCGAGTGAGAGGTTTTGGGCTACGAGTGCGAGAGAGACAGCGCTACTTCGTAGTTTCTCTCTGATTTCTGAGATGTCGCTGGTGTTTTAGGTAGGGCGTGATTGTCGGTAATACGCTGAAGGTAAATTCGCTGATATGATAATATGTAGGCGGTGGGTAACCGAGAGGCGAACGGTAACATCTGTAATGTAGATATATTACTGGCAGTTGGTAATGTACGAGTTTGAAGCGGTTGTTGAACGCCACGCGAGGTGTAGCTTTAAGATATACATATATAAAAGAACGCAATATAAAATAAGTTGTTAATTATAAGAATGAAAGAACGTGTATGTAATATATATATATATATGTATAAGAACGCATGTTATATGTGAGAAAACGCATGATGTATGTAAAAGAACGCAATATATATATATGTTTGATAAATAATAAGACGCAAAATGATTATTATAATTATAAGGAACGCATAATAATGTAATATATATATATGTTATTAAATAATGTACTTTAGATAGTTGTAAATTAACGAAGGTAAGTGAAGATATAATCGTAATAATAAGAGAATGATCGTCGTATATAATATATGTATTTTATGAATGAACGTATGTGTATGTAATTTATGAATGGATATTTACATGTGCGCGTACGTGTAGCGCGGGACTCTAGGTTGCGCGTGACATACGAGTGAGAACGCGTCGCAAGCTTCACGGGCGCGAGAGAGACGTACGTGAAAGCTTTATGAATGAAAATAGTAACGGGATCGTTCCTGTGTGAATGACGCGTGGCAGGAACGCTCTTGTGAGGGGGACGCAAACCGGTTGTAGCTGCGGGTGCGAGAGAGAAAGCGATAGCCGCGTGTGCGAGTGAGAACGCGGTCCTATGCTGATCATGGGTGCGAGTGAGACGGAGTTACTATGGCAGACTCTGCGCGTGCGAGAGAGAGGTACTATATGTTGGTGCGAGAGAGACAGAGCTATTGGGGTCAGCGGCATGCGAGTGGTGGGGGTTAGCCGCGTTCAGCGTCAGGCAGGAGCGTCGGAAGTGCGGTTTCTGTGCGGCTTGCGGCGACTCGTTGCGTTTCCTGCATGAAATGCACGGGAACGTGACACCTCCCTCCCGGGGGAAAAATTTAAAATTCATAGAATTTTAAATTTTAACATTCCTCTCCAGGGGAGCTGGAATCCTGGAAATTCTGCAGCTCTTCGAGTGCTGTATCTTCGTCAGGGACTTTATATGTGGGGAGTGGTCGTGCCGTGTCTCCAAATATTAGCAAATGAGGTGCAAATCCTGTTGCTTCATGAGTATTTGTATTATATGCGAAAGTGGCTGCGTTTATGCTATCGTCCCATTGAATTTCGTTGTCGACGTGTTGCTTTAATTGTTCTGTGAAGACGTAATGGGAGATTTCTGGTGAGCCGTTCGTGCAAATGCGTTGTATTTTGAATTTCTTTAATATATGTTTGATCGTTGTATTTGCTAAATTTGTTCTGTCGTCCATTATAAGGCATTTTGGCGTACCGAATTTGTATATGAAATTATTTAAAAATGCTTGGGCTATTGTTTTTGCGGATCCATCCGGGATTGGGATGGCCAGAGAATATTTGGTTAATAGATCCTGTATTGTCAAAAGATATTTATTATGTTTGTATGTGACTGGCAGTGGTCCTACCATGTCCATTGAAATCTTGTCAAATGCCTTTCCTGGCGTGTCGGTGAGAGTCATTGGTTGTTTGTTTTTTACTCTAACTAATTTTTTTAATTGGCAGTTTAGGCAATTTTGAATGAAATTTTGAACGTCTTTCTTCATATTTTCCCAGTAAAAGTACTGGCGAATCCTGTTGTATGTTTTTGTAACGCCTTTGTGTCCTGCTGGTGTGGCGGCATGGAATTCTTCTAATATTCGATATCTTTTCGACAATAGTGGAATTTTCACGAGATTTTTACAAACGGTGATTTGAACTGGTGCATTTAAGAATTTTCCTTCTAGCTGTTCTTTTAGGCTAGAGTAATTTATTTTATCTGTTTTTGCGGGATAGCTGATGGAAAACGAACTGATTGCTTCTTCGTAAATAATGTCTTGCAATTTGCCGAAGCTTTTCTTTAATATCTCCTTATCGACAAATTCTTCCGGTCTCTTAGCTATGGGCAATGCAATATACTTCCTTCTATTTATTGTCTTCACATCTGGCTTTCCTAATTTTAAATTAATGTGCAGCGGTAGTTTAGCAAAATCTTGAATCAGGCGTGCGCCTTCGTCAAACGGATCTCCTGCCGTGGTAATAAAATAAACGAGGTTGTCCTTTCTCATATATAAACAATCTCTGGATTCGGTAATGTTGTTCAAGGGGTAATCTTCTTCGATTTCCGAGTCTGTTTCGGAGAGATTTCCCTCGTCGGAGGAAGATAATTCCTCGCTTCCGTCAGGCGGTTCTGGCGGTGGTTTGGGAATCGGTGGTTGTTTAACCTTTTTCTTCCGTTTGTCTGCCCTAGGGTTGTAGACCGATCCGGATGATGCTGGTGATTCGAAGGAGGATGAAGAATCGTTGTCTTCTAAATTATTTTGAACTTCTTCCGTGTCTTCCGGAGTAACTGGAGGTTCTGTACGGTGCCGAGCCCCTAAGGACGGCAACCGGTTGTCCTCGCAGCTGTCCGTTGTGGAAGGAAATTCTGACGTTTCTCGGCGGTCCGGCGAGTCGAGCGCTGGTCGAGCCCCTAAGGACGGCAGCCCGCTGTCTTCGTGTTTATTCGGAGCGTCGGAATTTACAGAGGTTTCATCTGAGCTTCCTGGAAGGTTCGGTGTCGGCCGAGGCCCTAAGGACGGCATTCCGTTATCCTGGCAGGTGCTCGATGTCTCTGGGAGATTAATGGGAGGCCCTTCGAGATTTCCCGGAAGATTAGAAGCTGGCCGAGGCCCTAAGGACGGCAGCTGAATATTCTCCGAGGAAGTTTCTCTTTCTAGGGAAGTTCTCCTTCTTCTTCTTCTTTCTTCGTTGGAGCGGGGTGGGGTTATCGATGAACCCGTAGTTTCCTCTAAGGTTGGAAGCAAGGGGGAGGCACCCGGGGAGGAGGGGGGATCCTCCTCTCCGAAGAACTCGGCCAATCCTTCCCACGGATTCTCTTCCACCTCTCCATCCGAACGAGCGTTCGTTACTAATACTTGGGGGTTTCGTGACAAAGCGTCTGCATTATAATTTATCTTTCCCGGTTTGTACTTAATTTGATACTCGAACTCGGCAAGCTTTAGTCGCCAACGGACGAGCCGGGACGTGGGATCTTTCACCCTGTGCAACCAGACCAGTGGTTGGTGGTCTGTGACTAACAAGAACTGTTTTCCATATAAATAAGGTCGGAAGTGCTGTGTACAATAAACAATGGCGAGGAGCTCTTTTTCAATGGTCGAATAGTTCATTTCGGCTGGATTTAACGAGCGAGATGCGAAAGCTACAGGTAAATCGTTTCCAATTTCACCTTGACTGAGAATGCCTCCGATGGCGTGATTCGAAGCGTCTGTTGTTACTATGAATTGTTTACTAAAATCCGGATACTGGAGTACCGATTGTTGGCATAATGCTTTCTTTAAATGTGTGAATGCTTTCTCCTGTTCTTCTTGCCAGCGGAATTTTGTGCCTTTCTTTAAGAGTGATGTTAGTGGTTTCGATATGCCGGAGAAATTCTGTATAAATCGACGATAATATCCACTAAGGCCAAGGAACTGTTTTATGTTACGCGGTGTGCGGGGTGTCGGAAAATTTTCAATTGCGGAGATTTTACTAGGATCTGGTTTAATACCAGATTCTGAAATTATGTGGCCCAAGTAATGCACTTCTCTGCATAAGAACTTACATTTCTCGGGTTGAAGACGGAGGTTGGCGGATTTTAATCTATTGGCTAGTTTATTAAATTTTATCGCATGTTCTTGAAGAGAACTCGCGTATAGGACAATGTCGTCCATGTAAACGAACATTTCTGTTCCTTGCAGGCCGGTGAGTACAGTATCCATTAATTTTTGAAAGGTAGCAGGGGCATTTTTTAATCCAAAAGGCATACGTGAAAATTGATAGTGACCGTAAGGGGAAGAAAAAGCGGTTTTCTCTGCATCCGATGGATTCATTGGGATTTGGTGGAATCCCGAAGCAAGATCTAGCACACTGAAATATTTGGCTCCTCCGAGCTGATCTAGAATATCTACGATGTTAGGTAAAGGGTACGCGTCGCCAATTGTTTTTTCATTTAGATGCCGAAAATCGATAACCATTCTCCAACGTTTATTGCCAGCGGCGTCTGGTTTTTTGGGAACTATCCAGACGGGAGAATTGTACGGTGATGAAGATTTTTCTATAATATTCTGTTCTAACAGTTCCGAAATTTGTTTATGGATTTCTTGTTTATGAATAGGGGGAAATCGGTATTGCTTAATGTTCACAGGGCTGCTATCGGTAGTAATAATTTTGTGCGAAGTTAAATTTGTTGCAGGTAATTTATCATTTTTGTAGAAAAATATTTCGTGGTTTTCTAGTATTAACTTTTCAATATGCTCCTTTTCTTCTTTATTCAAATGGGACGTGCTTACTTCTTTAAAAATTTCCTTAATTTTTCCGGTAACTGAGTTGACATTATAACAATATTTCACGGGTAATTTTTCCTCTTCTTGGGAATTTTTAATTTTCTCGATTTCTACGAGTTTTAATTGGGGGATTATCGCGTCAAACTCTAGCTCCGATGAGTTAAATATTTTTATAAATGCACGTCCATTCGTATTCTTTACCACGCAGTCTCCTGCAAAAATATTATGTCCGATAGTCAACCGAGGAATATAACCAATTTCTACTTCTGGATTTTTAACAAATATCGGAATGGTTGTTATGCTTCTAGCTGGCACTTTTATTTTAAGAGGATCAGAGAAGGGAATCTGTTCTGAACCGAGCGAGAGACAACGATTTTGATAACAAATAGTGGCATTAGATTTCCGTAAAAATTCGGATCCTAAGATCGCGGGATACGGTATGGGAAAGTCGCTCGGGACTACATGGAAAACGTGGTCTTTATTATTAATTCGAATTTTTAGAGATCCTAACGTTTCTACCACTTGGGGAGTTATGCCACTTAATTTTAAAATTTCATATTTTTTCAATAATATTTTCTCGACTCGATTTTGTTTTATAAGATTCGGTTCTGCTCCTGTATCGATAAGAAATTCTGTTTTGCCTATAGGGGGTGCCAGGTCTAATGTAATAACGGCGTCGAAATTTCCTTTCATGTGGAAGGTTCTTCCGACTCCTGAATAACGCGTGTTGGACGCTCTGGGATTTTCTCTCGCCGGGCGTCCGTCGGCGGGAGATTTTCGCGGTTTCCCGAGGCGGGTTGCCTATTTTGGGGGTTTCGGAAGCACTGTGAAGCGACGTGCCCGAGCCGATTGCAATAACTGCATTGTTTAGGAGGGGTTTGAAGGGGTCGAGCATTCTGCACATTTCTAGGAGGCAATGCATTTCTTGGAATGAACGGGGGAGCCGCGGAATTTAATGAAGCTTTCAGACGAGCCTGTTCTTGATCCATTTCATTGGATATAATTATCGCGTGATTGTACGCGTCGAGGAGTGTATTGTAACCTTTGAATTTTAGTAAAATTTGCATAGTGGAAGGCAGGCCATGGACGAAGCATTCTAATGTGAATTTATCTATATCGGGATCCGGTGTACGATTTTCCTGTCGCTCCGCATCTCGTATTGAAACTTTTAAATTTTTTACTCGCTGTATATAATCTATAATATGCTCCGTTGGATTTTTAAAAATGTCAGACAGTAATCCACGGTAAAAATATGATGACTTCTGGGGTAGTAATTTAATCCGAAGTGAATCTATCAGTGCATCTACCGTAAGGAATTTCTCTTCCTCGATAATGCAATATGCTCTGCCAAATATCTTTGTACGTATTGCTTTTACTAAATCTGGCTCCTGAGCCGGTGAAAGAGCGTCCCGTGCTCGTCGGCAGGCTTGGAAAAACCTGTCGATCGACAAATTAGTACCGGAGAAAGTTGGAATTTCCGATATGACGTCATGGACTCTAAGTGAAAATGTTTGTGACGGTGATTCTACGTTTTTAACCGGGCTGTCTTGAATTTTAACAATAGTCGGCGTTTGTTCTATTTGTGCCTCCAAATTTAATATTTTCGTTTTCATTGCTCCAATGATTTCTTGCAGTTCGAGTAATTTGTTCCCTTCTTCTTTTCTAATTTGTTGTTTTTCCCCTTCTAGGAATTCTTCAAAATTTTTCTGGGTGCTTCTAAATTGTTCCTCCTGTTCCATTAATCTTTTTTCCCTTGATTTTAGTTGGTCAGTTAACATCTCGAGTTCAGCTTCACTAAGAGTATGAGACCGTGTGATCGGCATTTTGAAAAAATGATTCTATTTTTAATCGCGTGTGTGTCAAAAAACCTCCTTAAAATTCCTCGTTTATCGTGTCCGGGGGTTTTTTCCTCCTCGAAATTTGAACGAAATCCTACCGCTCTGTCACCAAAAATGTTGGCCTGTTACGTGCTAGTGCTTTGTAACAATGCCTGCGTAAGGGCGGATCTGTTCGTAATTTCGCCTGAGGAGGAACCAAAAAACGGAGCAACGAAGGTTGAGGTGGATACTTAAGGTTTTTTGACGACAACTGGTATTAACAAGATTTATTAACGTAAAAATAACATATGCTGACTCTTAAAGTTAACTTATGACTAAAATATTTACAATAATTGTTTGATTTTCGACGGGGGAACGGGGAACAGTTTTCGTGCGTAGAATTTTATACGGGGATCTGCTTTTACTGCTTTACTAAAATCTGGAACGCTCGTCTTAGGGAGAAAAATGGGGGTGAGCTTCCAGGTGGGCAGGGGGAGTGGCTCGATGGGTGGCGATGCTGATTCTTCCTTCCTGTCGGTGATGGTTTCTTCTTGGACTGGTTCTCCTGGAGTCGTCTGGTATAACAGCTTCTTTAGCTGGTTTAATTGATATCGGCGTCCTCCGCGCCTGGTCTTCTTCTTCTTATTAATATGTGTAATTATAACGCCGGTCATAACTTTACTACTTGAATGCTTCTACTATGGGGGCAGCTTCTTCGTCTGCGTCCTCGTGCTAGTGACACGCACCGAGAGCAAGATCGGGAGGCTGGGGTCGAGATACCTAAGCGTATGCTTGTAGAGATCTTTTCCGATTTCTGCTTTCGCCGCTAGGCTATTTATAGGGGAGGCCGAACATTTTCAGCAGCGAGAAAGCTGGTCCTCGAGAGTGTATCTAAGAGGTGTCACTTTTCGTAGCGAGAAAGAATATTGGGGCCTTGTCCATCTATTTTCCCAAAAAGGAACTAAAAGGTACAGAGGGAGAGAAATGCAGCGGAGGCTGTAAGAACGAGTAGGACGGAGCGCGATGAGGGCGAAAGAGAAGGCGAGATTGCGCGTGGAACGGTTGTAAGAGAGAAAGCGCTAGCCTTGTATTCGGCTGTGCGTGCGAGCGAGGCGGTATCTACTTAGAAAGAGATGGGAAATGCAATGGGTGCGAGTGAGAGCGCACTGGCCATTGGTGTGAGTGCGAGAGCACTAGAGCTGAGAAACAACTAGTGCGAGTGAGAGGTTTTGGGCTACGAGTGCGAGAGAGACAGCGCTACTTCGTAGTTTCTCTCTGATTTCTGAGATGTCGCTGGTGTTTTAGGTAGGGCGTGATTGTCGGTAATACGCTGAAGGTAAATTCGCTGATATGATAATATGTAGGCGGTGGGTAACCGAGAGGCGAACGGTAACATCTGTAATGTAGATATATTACTGGCAGTTGGTAATGTACGAGTTTGAAGCGGTTGTTGAACGCCACGCGAGGTGTAGCTTTAAGATATACATATATAAAAGAACGCAATATAAAATAAGTTGTTAATTATAAGAATGAAAGAACGTGTATGTAATATATATATATATATGTATAAGAACGCATGTTATATGTGAGAAAACGCATGATGTATGTAAAAGAACGCAATATATATATATGTTTGATAAATAATAAGACGCAAAATGATTATTATAATTATAAGGAACGCATAATAATGTAATATATATATATGTTATTAAATAATGTACTTTAGATAGTTGTAAATTAACGAAGGTAAGTGAAGATATAATCGTAATAATAAGAGAATGATCGTCGTATATAATATATGTATTTTATGAATGAACGTATGTGTATGTAATTTATGAATGGATATTTACATGTGCGCGTACGTGTAGCGCGGGACTCTAGGTTGCGCGTGACATACGAGTGAGAACGCGTCGCAAGCTTCACGGGCGCGAGAGAGACGTACGTGAAAGCTTTATGAATGAAAATAGTAACGGGATCGTTCCTGTGTGAATGACGCGTGGCAGGAACGCTCTTGTGAGGGGGACGCAAACCGGTTGTAGCTGCGGGTGCGAGAGAGAAAGCGATAGCCGCGTGTGCGAGTGAGAACGCGGTCCTATGCTGATCATGGGTGCGAGTGAGACGGAGTTACTATGGCAGACTCTGCGCGTGCGAGAGAGAGGTACTATATGTTGGTGCGAGAGAGACAGAGCTATTGGGGTCAGCGGCATGCGAGTGGTGGGGGTTAGCCGCGTTCAGCGTCAGGCAGGAGCGTCGGAAGTGCGGTTTCTGTGCGGCTTGCGGCGACTCGTTGCGTTTCCTGCATGAAATGCACGGGAACGTGACATCCTCTTAGCGGTGGGACTTAGAAAAATTTCCAGAGTTTTGTCGACGGAGTAGTACATCCGTCCATTATTTGCTAATAACTCGATAAATAATAATTGTAGCGAGTTTGGTGTTATGATATATATTGTTAGAAACCGTCTATATTACAGTGATATCACGTCGAAAATCGTCTAGGACCGATACGGAAAAAGTTTCCTCTTAGCGGTGGGACTTAGAAAAATTTTCGTCGAACGTCCGACGGAGTAGTACATCCGTCCATTGTTTGCTAATAACTCGGTAAATAATAGTAGTAGCGAGTTTGGTGTTATGATATATATTGTTAGAAACCGTCTATATTACAGTGATATCACGTCGAAAATCGTCTAGGACCGATACGGAAAAAGTTTCCTCTTAGCGGTGGGACTTAGAAAAATTTCCAGAGTTTTGTCGACGGAGTAGTACATCCATCCATTATTTGCTAATAACTCGGTAAATAATAGTAGTAGCGAGTTTGGTGTTATGATATATATTGTTAGAAACCGTCTATGTTACAGTGATATCACGTCGAAAATCGTCTAGGACCGATAAGGAAAAAGTTTCCTCTTAGCGGTGGGACTTAGAAAAATTTCCAGAGTTTTGTCGACGGAGTAGTACATCCGTCCATTATTTGCTAATAACTCGATAAATAATAATTGTAGCGAGTTTGGTGTTATGATATATATTGTTAGAAACCGTCTATATTACAGTGATATCACGTCGAAAATCGTCTAGGACCGATACGGAAAAAGTTTTCTCTTAGCGGTGGGACTTAGAAAAATTTTCGTCGAACGTCCGACGGAGTAGTACATCCGTCCATTGTTTGCTAATAACTCGGTAAATAATAGTAGTAGCGAGTTTGGTGTTATGATATATATTGTTAGAAACCGTCTATATTACAGTGATATCACGTCGAAAATCGTCTAGGACCGATACGGAAAAAGTTTCCTCTTAGCGGTGGGACTTAGAAAAATTTCCAGAGTTTTGTCGACGGAGTAGTACATCCATCCATTATTTGCTAATAACTCGGTAAATAATAGTAGTAGCGAGTTTGGTGTTATGATATATATTGTTAGAAACCGTCTATATTACAGTGATATCACGTCGAAAATCGTCTAGGACCGATAAGGAAAAAGTTTCCTCTTAGCGGTGGGACTTAGAAAAATTTTCGTCGAACGTCCGACGGAGTAGTACATCCGTCCATTATCTGCTAATAACTCGATAAATAATAATTGTAGCGAGTTTGGTGTTATGATATATATTGTTAGAAACTGTCTATATTACAGTGATATCACGTCGAAAATCGTCTAGGACCGATACGGAAAAAGTTTCCTCTTAGCGGTGGGACTTGGAAAAATTTCCAGAGTTTTGTCGACGGAGTAGTACATCCGTCCATTATTTGCTAATAACTCGATAAATAATAATTGTAGCGAGTTTGGTGTTATGATATATATTGTTAGAAACCGTCTATATTACAGTGATATCACGTCGAAAATCGTCTAGGACCGATACGGAAAAAGTTTCCTCTTAGCGGTGGGACTTAGAAAAATTTCCAGAGTTTTGTCGACGGAGTAGTACATCCGTCCATTATTTGCTAATAACTCGATAAATAATAATTGTAGCGAGTTTGGTGTTATGATATATATTGTTAGAAACCGTCTATATTACAGTGATATCACGTCGAAAATCGTCTAGGACCGATACGGAAAAAGTTTCCTCTTAGCGGTGGGACTTGGAAAAATTTCCAGAGTTTTCTCGACCGAGTAGTACATCCGTCCATTATCTGCTAATAACTCGATAAATAATAATTGTAGCGAGTTTGGTGTTATGATATATATTGTTAGAAACCGTCTATATTACAGTGATATCACGTCGAAAATCGTCTAGGACCGATACGGAAAAAGTTTCCTCTTAGCGGTGGGACTTAGAAAAATTTCCAGAGTTTTGTCGACGGAGTAGTACATCCATCCATTATTTGCTAATAACTCGGTAAATAATAGTAGTAGCGAGTTTGGTGTTATGATATATATTGTTAGAAACCGTCTATATTACAGTGATATCACGTCGAAAATCGTCTAGGACCGATAAGGAAAAAGTTTCCTCTTAGCGGTGGGACTTAGAAAAATTTCCAGAGTTTTGTCGACGGAGTAGTACATCCGTCCATTATTTGCTAATAACTCGATAAATAATAATTGTAGCGAGTTTGGTGTTATGATATATATTGTTAGAAACCGTCTATATTACAGTGATATCACGTCGAAAATCGTCTAGGACCGATACGGAAAAAGTTTCCTCTTAGCGGTGGGACTTAGAAAAATTTCCATAGTTTTGTCGACGGAGTAGTACATCCGTCCATTATTTGCTAATAACTCGATAAATAATAATTGTAGCGAGTTTGGTGTTATAATATATATTGTTAGAAACCGTCTATATTACAGTGATATCACGTCGAAAATCGTCTAGGACCGATACGGAAAAAGTTTCCTCTTAGCGGTGGGACTTAGAAAAATTTCCAGAGTTTTGTCGACGGAGTAGTACATCCGTCCATCATTTGCTAATAACTCGATAAATAATAATTGTAGCGAGTTTGGTGTTATGATATATATTGTTAGAAACCGTCTATATTACAGTGATATCACGTCGAAAATCGTCTAGGACCGATACGGAAAAAGTTTCCTCTTAGCGGTGGGACTTAGAAAAATTTTCGTCGAACGTCCGACGGAGTAGTACATCCGTCCATTGTTTGCTAATAACTCGGTAAATAATAGTAGTAGCGAGTTTGGTGTTATGATATATATTGTTAGAAACCGTCTATATTACAGTGATATCACGTCGAAAATCGTCTAGGACCGATACGGAAAAGGTTTCCTCTTAGCGGTGGGACTTAGAAAAATTTCCAGAGTTTTGTCGACGGAGTAGTACATCCATCCATTATTTGCTAATAACTCGGTAAATAATAGTAGTAGCGAGTTTGGTGTTATGATATATATTGTTAGAAACCGTCTATATTACAGTGATATCACGTCGAAAATCGTCTAGGACCGATACGGAAAAAGTTTCCTCTTAGCGGTGGGACTTAGAAAAATTTCCAGAGTTTTGTCGACGGAGTAGTACATCCGTCCATCATTTGCTAATAACTCGATAAATAATAATTGTAGCGAGTTTGGTGTTATGATATATATTGTTAGAAACCGTCTATATTACAGTGATATCACGTCGAAAATCGTCTAGGACCGATACGGAAAAAGTTTCCTCTTAGCGGTGGGACTTAGAAAAATTTCCAGAGTTTTGTCGACGGAGTAGTACATCCGTCCATCATTTGCTAATAACTCGATAAATAATAATTGTAGCGAGTTTGGTGTTATGATATATATTGTTAGAAACCGTCTATATTACAGTGATATCACGTCGAAAATCGTCTAGGACCGATACGGAAAAAGTTTCCTCTTAGCGGTGGGACTTAGAAAAATTTTCGTCGAACGTCCGACGGAGTAGTACATCCGTCCATTGTTTGCTAATAACTCGGTAAATAATAGTAGTAGCGAGTTTGGTGTTATGATATATATTGTTAGAAACCGTCTATATTACAGTGATATCACGTCGAAAATCGTCTAGGACCGATACGGAAAAAGTTTCCTCTTAGCGGTGGGACTTAGAAAAATTTCCAGAGTTTTGTCGACGGAGTAGTACATCCATCCATTATTTGCTAATAACTCGGTAAATAATAGTAGTAGCGAGTTTGGTGTTATGATATATATTGTTAGAAACCGTCTATATTACAGTGATATCACGTCGAAAATCGTCTAGGACCGATACGGAAAAAGTTTCCTCTTAGCTGTGGGACTTAGAAAAATTTCCAGAGTTTTGTCGACGGAGAAGTACATCCGTCCATTATTTGCTAATAACTCGATAAATAATAATTGTAGCGAGTTTGGTGTTATGATATATATTGTTAGAAACCGTCTATATTACAGTGATATCACGTCGAAAATCGTCTAGGACCGATACGGAAAAAGTTTCCTCTTAGCGGTGGGACTTAGAAAAATTTCCAGAGTTTTGTCGACGGAGAAGTACATCCGTCCATTATTTGCTAATAACTCGATAAATAATAATTGTAGCGAGTTTGGTGTTATGATATATATTGTTAGAAACCGTCTATATTACAGTGATATCACGTCGAAAATCGTCTAGGACCGATACGGAAAAAGTTTCCTCTTAGCGGTGGGACTTGGAAAAATTTCCAGAGTTTTGTCGACGGAGTAGTACATCCGTCCATTATTTGCTAATAACTCGATAAATAATAATTGTAGCGAGTTTGGTGTTATGATATATATTGTTAGAAACCGTCTATATTACAGTGATATCACGTCGAAAATCGTCTAGGACCGATACGGAAAAAGTTTCCTCTTAGCTGTGGGACTTAGAAAAATTTCCAGAGTTTTGTCGACGGAGTAGTACATCCGTCCATTATTTGCTAATAACTCGATAAATAATAATTGTAGCGAGTTTGGTGTTATGATATATATTGTTAGAAACCGTCTATATTACAGTGATATCACGTCGAAAATCGTCTAGGACCGATACGGAAAAAGTTTCCTCTTAGCGGTGGGACTTAGAAAAATTTCCAGAGTTTTGTCGACGGAGTAGTACATCCGTCCATTATTTGCTAATAACTCGATAAATAATAATTGTAGCGAGTTTGGTGTTATGATATATATTGTTAGAAACCGTCTATATTACAGTGATATCACGTCGAAAATCGTCTAGGACCGATACGGAAAAAGTTTCCTCTTAGCGGTGGGACTTAGAAAAATTTTCGTCGAACGTCCGACGGAGTAGTACATCCGTCCATTGTTTGCTAATAACTCGGTAAATAATAGTAGTAGCGAGTTTGGTGTTATGATATATATTGTTAGAAACCGTCTATATTACAGTGATATCACGTCGAAAATCGTCTAGGACCGATACGGAAAAAGGTTCCTCTTAGCGGTGGGACTTAGAATAATTTCCAGAGTTTTGTCGACGGAGTAGTACATCCATCCATTATTTGCTAATAACTCGGTAAATAATAGTAGTAGCGAGTTTGGTGTTATGATATATATTGTTAGAAACCGTCTATATTACAGTGATATCACGTCGAAAATCGTCTAGGACCGATAAGGAAAAAGTTTCCTCTTAGCGGTGGGACTTAGAAAAATTTTCGTCGAACGTCCGACGGAGTAGTACATCCGTCCATTATCTGCTAATAACTCGATAAATAATAATTGTAGCGAGTTTGGTGTTATGATATATATTGTTAGAAACCGTCTATATTACAGTGATATCACGTCGAAAATCGTCTAGGACCGATACGGAAAAAGTTTCCTCTTAGCGGTGGGACTTAGAAAAATTTTCGTCGAACGTCCGACGGAGTAGTACATCCGTCCATTATTTGCTAATAACTCGATAAATAATAATTGTAGCGAGTTTGGTGTTATGATATATATTGTTAGAAACCGTCTATATTACAGTGATATCACGTCGAAAATCGTCTAGGACCGATACGGAAAAAGTTTCCTCTTAGCGGTGGGACTTGGAAAAATTTCCAGAGTTTTGTCGACGGAGTAGTACATCCGTCCATTATTTGCTAATAACTCGATAAATAATAATTGTAGCGAGTTTGGTGTTATGATATATATTGTTAGAAACCGTCTATATTACAGTGATATCACGTCGAAAATCGTCTAGGACCGATACGGAAAAAGTTTCCTCTTAGCGGTGGGACTTAGAAAAATTTCCAGAGTTTTGTCGACGGAGTAGTACATCCGTCCATTATTTGCTAATAACTCGATAAATAATAATTGTAGCGAGTTTGGTGTTATGATATATATTGTTAGAAACCGTCTATATTACAGTGATATCACGTCGAAAATCGTCTAGGACCGATACGGAAAAAGTTTCCTCTTAGCGGTGGGACTTGGAAAAATTTCCAGAGTTTTCTCGACGGAGTAGTACATCCGTCCATTATCTGCTAATAACTCGATAAATAATAATTGTAGCGAGTTTGGTGTTATGATATATATTGTTAGAAACCGTCTATATTACAGTGATATCACGTCGAAAATCGTCTAGGACCGATACGGAAAAAGTTTCCTCTTAGCGGTGGGACTTAGAAAAATTTCCATAGTTTTGTCGACGGAGTAGTACATCCGTCCATTATTTGCTAATAACTCGATAAATAATAATTGTAGCGAGTTTGGTGTTATAATATATATTGTTAGAAACCGTCTATATTACAGTGATATCACGTCGAAAATCGTCTAGGACCGATACGGAAAAAGTTTCCTCTTAGCGGTGGGACTTAGAAAAATTTCCAGAGTTTTGTCGACGGAGTAGTACATCCGTCCATCATTTGCTAATAACTCGATAAATAATAATTGTAGCGAGTTTGGTGGTATGATATATATTGTTAGAAACCGTCTATATTACAGTGATATCACGTCGAAAATCGTCTAGGACCGATACGGAAAAAGTTTCCTCTTAGCGGTGGGACTTAGAAAAATTTCCAGAGTTTTGTCGACGGAGTAGTACATCCGTCCATTATTTGCTAATAACTCGATAAATAATAATTGTAGCGAGTTTGGTGTTATGATATATATTGTTAGAAACCGTCTATATTACAGTGATATCACGTCGAAAATCGTCTAGGACCGATACGGAAAAAGTTTCCTCTTAGCGGTGGGACTTGGAAAAATTTCCAGAGTTTTGTCGACGGAGTAGTACATCCATCCATTATTTGCTAATAACTCGGTAAATAATAGTAGTAGCGAGTTTGGTGTTATGATATATATTGTTAGAAACCGTCTATATTACAGTGATATCACGTCGAAAATCGTCTAGGACCGATAAGGAAAAAGTTTCCTCTTAGCGGTGGGACTTAGAAAAATTTCCAGAGTTTTGTCGACGGAGTAGTACATCCGTCCATTATTTGCTAATAACTCGATAAATAATAATTGTAGCGAGTTTGGTGTTATGATATATATTGTTAGAAACCGTCTATATTACAGTGATATCACGTCGAAAATCGTCTAGGACCGATACGGAAAAAGTTTCCTCTTAGCGGTGGGACTTAGAAAAATTTTCGTCGAACGTCCGACGGAGTAGTACATCCGTCCATTGTTTGCTAATAACTCGGTAAATAATAGTAGTAGCGAGTTTGGTGTTATGATATATATTGTTAGAAACCGTCTATATTACAGTGATATCACGTCGAAAATCGTCTAGGACCGATACGGAAAAAGTTTCCTCTTAGCGGTGGGACTTAGAAAAATTTCCAGAGTTTTGTCGACGGAGTAGTACATCCATCCATTATTTGCTAATAACTCGGTAAATAATAGTAGTAGCGAGTTTGGTGTTATGATATATATTGTTAGAAACCGTCTATATTACAGTGATATCACGTCGAAAATCGTCTAGGACCGATAAGGAAAAAGTTTCCTCTTAGCGGTGGGACTTAGAAAAATTTTCGTCGAACGTCCGACGGAGTAGTACATCCGTCCATTATTTGCTAATAACTCGATAAATAATAATTGTAGCGAGTTTGGTGTTATGATATATATTGTTAGAAACCGTCTATATTACAGTGATATCACGTCGAAAATCGTCTAGGACCGATACGGAAAAAGTTTCCTCTTAGCGGTGGGACTTAGAAAAATTTTCGTCGAACGTCCGACGGAGTAGTACATCCGTCCATTATTTGCTAATAACTCGATAAATAATAATTGTAGCGAGTTTGGTGTTATGATATATATTGTTAGAAACCGTCTATATTACAGTGATATCACGTCGAAAATCGTCTAGGACCGATACGGAAAAAGTTTCCTCTTAGCGGTGGGACTTGGAAAAATTTCCAGAGTTTTCTCGACGGAGTAGTACATCCGTCCATTATCTGCTAATAACTCGATAAATAATAATTGTAGCGAGTTTGGTGTTATGATATATATTGTTAGAAACCGTCTATATTACAGTGATATCACGTCGAAAATCGTCTAGGACCGATACGGAAAAAGTTTCCTCTTAGCGGTGGGACTTGGAAAAATTTCCAGAGTTTTCTCGACGGAGTAGTACATCCGTCCATTATCTGCTAATAACTCGATAAATAATAATTGTAGCGAGTTTGGTGTTATGATATATATTGTTAGAAACCGTCTATATTACAGTGATATCACGTCGAAAATCGTCTAGGACCGATACGGAAAAAGTTTCCTTTTAGCGGTGGGACTTAGAAAAATTTCCATAGTTTTGTCGACGGAGTAGTACATCCGTCCATTATTTGCTAATAACTCGATAAATAATAATTGTAGCGAGTTTGGTGTTATAATATATATTGTTAGAAACCGTCTATATTACAGTGATATCACGTCGAAAATCGTCTAGGACCGATACGGAAAAAGTTTCCTCTTAGCGGTGGGACTTAGAAAAATTTCCAGAGTTTTGTCGACGGAGTAGTACATCCGTCCATCATTTGCTAATAACTCGATAAATAATAATTGTAGCGAGTTTGGTGGTATGATATATATTGTTAGAAACCGTCTATATTACAGTGATATCACGTCGAAAATCGTCTAGGACCGATACGGAAAAAGTTTCCTCTTAGCGGTGGGACTTAGAAAAATTTCCAGAGTTTTGTCGACGGAGTAGTACATCCGTCCATTATTTGCTAATAACTCGATAAATAATAATTGTAGCGAGTTTGGTGTTATGATATATATTGTTAGAAACCGTCTATATTACAGTGATATCACGTCGAAAATCGTCTAGGACCGATACGGAAAAAGTTTCCTCTTAGCGGTGGGACTTGGAAAAATTTCCAGAGTTTTCTCGACGGAGTAGTACATCCATCCATTATTTGCTAATAACTCGGTAAATAATAGTAGTAGCGAGTTTGGTGTTATGATATATATTGTTAGAAACCGTCTATATTACAGTGATATCACGTCGAAAATCGTCTAGGACCGATACGGAAAAAGTTTCCTCTTAGCGGTGGGACTTGGAAAAATTTCCAGAGTTTTGTCGACGGAGTAGTACATCCGTCCATTATTTGCTAATAACTCGATAAATAATAATTGTAGCGAGTTTGGTGTTATGATATATATTGTTAGAAACCGTCTATATTACAGTGATATCACGTCGAAAATCGTCTAGGACCGATACGGAAAAAGTTTCCTCTTAGCGGTGGGACTTAGAAAAATTTCCAGAGTTTTGTCGACGGAGTAGTACATCCGTCCATTATTTGCTAATAACTCGATAAATAATAATTGTAGCGAGTTTGGTGTTATGATATATATTGTTAGAAACCGTCTATATTACAGTGATATCACGTCGAAAATCGTCTAGGACCGATACGGAAAAAGTTTCCTCTTAGCGGTGGGACTTGGAAAAATTTCCAGAGTTTTCTCGACGGAGTAGTACATCCGTCCATTATCTGCTAATAACTCGATAAATAATAATTGTAGCGAGTTTGGTGTTATGATATATATTGTTAGAAACCGTCTATATTACAGTGATATCACGTCGAAAATCGTCTAGGACCGATACGGAAAAAGTTTCCTCTTAGCGGTGGGACTTAGAAAAATTTCCATAGTTTTGTCGACGGAGTAGTACATCCGTCCATTATTTGCTAATAACTCGATAAATAATAATTGTAGCGAGTTTGGTGTTATAATATATATTGTTAGAAACCGTCTATATTACAGTGATATCACGTCGAAAATCGTCTAGGACCGATACGGAAAAAGTTTCCTCTTAGCGGTGGGACTTAGAAAAATTTCCAGAGTTTTGTCGACGGAGTAGTACATCCGTCCATCATTTGCTAATAACTCGATAAATAATAATTGTAGCGAGTTTGGTGGTATGATATATATTGTTAGAAACCGTCTATATTACAGTGATATCACGTCGAAAATCGTCTAGGACCGATACGGAAAAAGTTTCCTCTTAGCGGTGGGACTTAGAAAAATTTCCAGAGTTTTGTCGACGGAGTAGTACATCCGTCCATTATTTGCTAATAACTCGATAAATAATAATTGTAGCGAGTTTGGTGTTATGATATATATTGTTAGAAACCGTCTATATTACAGTGATATCACGTCGAAAATCGTCTAGGACCGATACGGAAAAAGTTTCCTCTTAGCGGTGGGACTTGGAAAAATTTCCAGAGTTTTGTCGACGGAGTAGTACATCCATCCATTATTTGCTAATAACTCGGTAAATAATAGTAGTAGCGAGTTTGGTGTTATGATATATATTGTTAGAAACCGTCTATATTACAGTGATATCACGTCGAAAATCGTCTAGGACCGATAAGGAAAAAGTTTCCTCTTAGCGGTGGGACTTAGAAAAATTTCCAGAGTTTTGTCGACGGAGTAGTACATCCGTCCATTATTTGCTAATAACTCGATAAATAATAATTGTAGCGAGTTTGGTGTTATGATATATATTGTTAGAAACCGTCTATATTACAGTGATATCACGTCGAAAATCGTCTAGGACCGATACGGAAAAAGTTTCCTCTTAGCGGTGGGACTTAGAAAAATTTTCGTCGAACGTCCGACGGAGTAGTACATCCGTCCATTGTTTGCTAATAACTCGGTAAATAATAGTAGTAGCGAGTTTGGTGTTATGATATATATTGTTAGAAACCGTCTATATTACAGTGATATCACGTCGAAAATCGTCTAGGACCGATACGGAAAAAGTTTCCTCTTAGCGGTGGGACTTAGAAAAATTTCCAGAGTTTTGTCGACGGAGTAGTACATCCATCCATTATTTGCTAATAACTCGGTAAATAATAGTAGTAGCGAGTTTGGTGTTATGATATATATTGTTAGAAACCGTCTATATTACAGTGATATCACGTCGAAAATCGTCTAGGACCGATAAGGAAAAAGTTTCCTCTTAGCGGTGGGACTTAGAAAAATTTTCGTCGAACGTCCGACGGAGTAGTACATCCGTCCATTATTTGCTAATAACTCGATAAATAATAATTGTAGCGAGTTTGGTGTTATGATATATATTGTTAGAAACCGTCTATATTACAGTGATATCACGTCGAAAATCGTCTAGGACCGATACGGAAAAAGTTTCCTCTTAGCGGTGGGACTTAGAAAAATTTTCGTCGAACGTCCGACGGAGTAGTACATCCGTCCATTATTTGCTAATAACTCGATAAATAATAATTGTAGCGAGTTTGGTGTTATGATATATATTGTTAGAAACCGTCTATATTACAGTGATATCACGTCGAAAATCGTCTAGGACCGATACGGAAAAAGTTTCCTCTTAGCGGTGGGACTTGGAAAAATTTCCAGAGTTTTCTCGACGGAGTAGTACATCCGTCCATTATCTGCTAATAACTCGATAAATAATAATTGTAGCGAGTTTGGTGTTATGATATATATTGTTAGAAACCGTCTATATTACAGTGATATCACGTCGAAAATCGTCTAGGACCGATACGGAAAAAGTTTCCTCTTAGCGGTGGGACTTAGAAAAATTTCCAGAGTTTTGTCGACGGAGTAGTACATCCGTCCATTATTTGCTAATAACTCGATAAATAATAATTGTAGCGAGTTTGGTGTTATGATATATATTGTTAGAAACCGTCTATATTACAGTGATATCACGTCGAAAATCGTCTAGGACCGATACGGAAAAAGTTTCCTCTTAGCGGTGGGACTTGGAAAAATTTCCAGAGTTTTCTCGACGGAGTAGTACATCCGTCCATTATCTGCTAATAACTCGATAAATAATAATTGTAGCGAGTTTGGTGTTATGATATATATTGTTAGAAACCGTCTATATTACAGTGATATCACGTCGAAAATCGTCTAGGACCGATACGGAAAAAGTTTCCTTTTAGCGGTGGGACTTAGAAAAATTTCCATAGTTTTGTCGACGGAGTAGTACATCCGTCCATTATTTGCTAATAACTCGATAAATAATAATTGTAGCGAGTTTGGTGTTATAATATATATTGTTAGAAACCGTCTATATTACAGTGATATCACGTCGAAAATCGTCTAGGACCGATACGGAAAAAGTTTCCTCTTAGCGGTGGGACTTAGAAAAATTTCCAGAGTTTTGTCGACGGAGTAGTACATCCGTCCATCATTTGCTAATAACTCGATAAATAATAATTGTAGCGAGTTTGGTGGTATGATATATATTGTTAGAAACCGTCTATATTACAGTGATATCACGTCGAAAATCGTCTAGGACCGATACGGAAAAAGTTTCCTCTTAGCGGTGGGACTTAGAAAAATTTCCAGAGTTTTGTCGACGGAGTAGTACATCCGTCCATTATTTGCTAATAACTCGATAAATAATAATTGTAGCGAGTTTGGTGTTATGATATATATTGTTAGAAACCGTCTATATTACAGTGATATCACGTCGAAAATCGTCTAGGACCGATACGGAAAAAGTTTCCTCTTAGCGGTGGGACTTAGAAAAATTTCCAGAGTTTTGTCGACGGAGTAGTACATCCATCCATTATTTGCTAATAACTCGGTAAATAATAGTAGTAGCGAGTTTGGTGTTATGATATATATTGTTAGAAACCGTCTATATTACAGTGATATCACGTCGAAAATCGTCTAGGACCGATAAGGAAAAAGTTTCCTCTTAGCGGTGGGACTTAGAAAAATTTCCAGAGTTTTGTCGACGGAGTAGTACATCCGTCCATTATTTGCTAATAACTCGATAAATAATAATTGTAGCGAGTTTGGTGTTATGATATATATTGTTAGAAACCGTCTATATTACAGTGATATCACGTCGAAAATCGTCTAGGACCGATACGGAAAAAGTTTCCTCTTAGCGGTGGGACTAAGAAAAATTTTCGTCGAACGTCCGACGGAGTAGTACATCCGTCCATTGTTTGCTAATAACTCGGTAAATAATAGTAGTAGCGAGTTTGGTGTTATGATATATATTGTTAGAAACCGTCTATATTACAGTGTTTGGGATCGGAAGGCGAACACTAAAGAGCCGCGGTTTACTGACACAACGACTTTATTTCCCCGTGAGGATCGTCGAACTATAACCGATTACTTTGTACAGTTTGTAAACACAAATAAACACGTTTGAACAGTTAGTTTGAAGTGGATATCTCCCGTCTATTTCGGGAGCCGTAGATAGCTCTTGTAGCACGAAACCGGTCAAAAAGACGCGAAGCGATTATGCGAACAAGAGGTCGAGATCAAGATCGATTGCGAGATGGATAGATAGAGCGTTAGAAACGAACTGGACGAGCGAGCGAGCCGGCGAAACGATGATAATCGATCGTACCCGTCTCGTCGGCGCGGGCCAATTAGAGAGCGATCTAATAATCGATTCCTGATCTCGCTTCTCTCCGCGATCCAGCCAATTGCGGGGCGCCGATCCGCGTCGGCGCGGAAACGCTGCCGACACATTCAGCCAATCTCAAACATTTCCGCCCGCCTCGTCAGCCAATGACGAAATTAAACCGCTGTGTGGAGGTGGTGGGGAGAGGCAAAACAGATGAATGGCTCGGCTGAATGGGTCAGCAACGTGTTGCGTAGTTTCTACAACAGAGAGAAGTGCGTAGTAATTTACGAAGTTACAAGTGACGAGTGAACGCGAAGATGGTGCCGGGTGATGCAGTGGTGATTTACAGAGTGAGCTATGTACCAGGTGAGTGAAATGACTTCATGATGGAATGAGGTGAGTCGACCACGAAATGAAAAAGTTACATTATTTTTTTTAGTTACGCCGAGAGTCCAGCCTCGAGGTTGTTCCCGTGGCCAGTCTCATCGATTTCCGGAGTCAGGAGCGGGATGAGCTTGTGCACCGGTCGCAGCAGTTGTGAAGTGGAGGTGCGTAGAGTGACCACGCGAGTCGAGCCGTCTGGCCCCGGGTGTACGTGGACGACGCGCGCTAGTGGCCATTGTGTGGGTGGCAGTGTTTCGTTTTTGACTAGGCAGAGGGACCCGGCCTTGACCCATGCTTGATCTCGTCGCCACTTGCCCCTCGGTTGCAGTGAATTTAGGTACTCCCGGGACCAGCGCCTCCAAAAGTGCTGCTGCATCTGCTGCACCAACTGCCACCGAGACAACCGTGAGACTGGCAGTTCGTCGAGGCTGGGCTCAGGAATAGCGAGGAGCGGTTCCCCGACCAGGAAATGTCCCGGAGTTAGAGCTGCTGGATCCTCAGGGTCATCGGACAGCGGTAGTATTGGCCTAGAATTTAAACAGGCTTCGATACCAGTCAGGAGCGTGGCAAGCTCCTCGAAGGAAAGCCGCTGTTCGCCGATGAGCCTCCGCAGGTGGTGCTTGACCGATTTGACGGCCGCTTCCCAGATGCCCCCAAAGTGTGGAGCGGAAGGGGGGTTGAATTTCCAGGAGATGCCCTCCCTGGAAGCTGCAGCGAATGGGCCACCTCCCTGTGCCACGGATTGCTTTAGTAGCGTTCGGAGCTCGTGGTTGGCTCCGATGAAATTTCGACCACAGTCGCTGTGAAGTTCTGCGCATCGGCCTCGCCGAGAGATAAACCTCCGCAGTGCTGCCAAGAAGGTTTCGGTGGACCCATCCGAGACAGCCTCCAGGTGGACAGCCCTGGTGGCCAGACAGATAAATACTGCGATGTATCCCTTCGAGGTCAGCTTGCCACGACCCCGACTGGTTCGCACGTGTATGGGTCCTGCGTAGTCGATGCCTGATCTGGAAAAGGGACGACTAGGCGTTATTCGAGATGACGGAAGGTTTCCCATTTTTGGTGGGGCTGTTTGGCCTTTCCAGCGTGTACAGGTGGTGCACCGATGGATGCAGGCCTTAACTAAGTGGCGACCCTTGAGGATCCAGCACTCCTGGCGTAGCGTAGCCAGTGTGAGCTGTGTTCCTCCATGCAAGCATCGTTTGTGGGCAGCATCGACCCACAACCTAGCTAAGGAGGATTCGTCAGGAAGGATCGCGGGATGAGTCCGGTCGTATGGGAGGTTCGCGGCCTGTATCCGCCCTCCCACGCGCAGCACCCCGTCTTTGTCCAGGATTGGACACAGCTTGGCTAGCCGGCTTTTGGCGGCTAGCGGTCGACCCTTCCGAAGGTCGGCGATGTCCTCCGCGAACGCTGCGGCCTGTTCCAGTCGTAGAAGGGTGAGTTTGCTTGTCCGAATCTCGGCTGCCGTGATGAATGACTCTCCTTGTCGATTTCCAGGAACCCATCGGCGGCACCAGGCCAGGACCCGGAGCAGCCGATTCAAACTTGAGAAGCGTTCGACTAGTTCCGAGGAACTGCTCTTCTCCCGGCTGGTGACGTGCAGAACCTGGTGCTCCTCTGCTTCGTGCGTTGCCTCTGACCCGGTTTCCTCTGGAAGTGGACCGGGTGAGGCGAGCCACTCGGGTCCTCGCCACCACAGCGAGAACTTCGGTAGTTCCGCCGGAGATAACCCTCGGGAGGCACAGTCCGCCGGATTCTCCGCGCTCCGGATGTGGTGCCACTTCGCCGCTGGAAGCATCCTCTGGATCTCGGCGACCCTGTTGGCAACGTAAGTGGGCCAGCGTGTGGGATGTCCTCGGATCCAGCTGAGAGCCACCGCGGAATCCGACCACAGATGTACGTCGACGGACGGCCAGTCCAGCACCCGGACGACGTGTTCGACGAGTCTGGTCAGCAGGAAAGCGGCGCAGAGTTCCAGTCTTGGCAGCGAGACCCTTTTCAGAGGAGCCACCTTAGACTTGGCGATGATGAGCGACACCGTCGCCACTCCCTCCGGGTTGACGCTGCGGGAGTAGACCACCGCAGCATAGGCGCGCTCGGAGGCATCAGCGAACCCATGGAGTTCGGGAGGCGAACTGCAGGAGCTGGTTCCGAGCCATCGAGGTACCTGGAGATGCTGCAGTTCCGGGATTCCGTTCTGGAACTGTCGCCACAGCTTTTCCTCCTTCTCCGGTAGTGGCGTGTCCCAATCGACCTTCAGGAGCCACAGGGACTGGATCAGCACCTTGGCTACGATCGTGACTGGCGCCAGCCAGCCGAGTGGGTCGAACAGCTGCGCTGTCCCGCTGAGTACTGCACGCTTGGTGAATCCCGAGCTCGGAAGAGACTTCACAGCGGAGACCTGGAAACAATCAGATGAGGGCAACCACTTGATACCTAGGACGCTGTGGAGCGTGGGAGAGTCCCACTCGACGATGCCCTTCCTCTCGTCGCGGGACAGTCCTTCAAGTAGACCCGGCGCGTTGGCAGCCCACTTGCGCAGAGGAAAACCGCCCGCCATGAGGAGCTCCCGTAGTTCCCTTTGTTTGGCTTTAGCCTCTGAGGGTGTGTCCGCTCCAGTGAGGACGTCGTCCATGTAGACCTCCTCGAGTAAGATGCCAGATCCCAAGGGGAAACGCTGTGCCTCCACCTTAGCCAGTTGGTGCAAGCATCGGATCGCCAGATATGGAGCACTGGTGAGTCCGTACGTGACCGTGTTGAGGTCGTAGTCAACGACGCTGCTTTCCCCTGCAGGCCTCCACAGGATCCTCTGCCATTTCCGGTCGTCAGGATGGACGATGATCTGTCGGTACATCTTCTCTATGTCCGCTGTGAACACGAGAGCGTACCGCCGCCAGCGTAGAAGGATGTCCGCGAGATTCGGCAGCAAGTTAGGTCCCCGAAGCAGAAACTCATTCAGAGACTTCCCGTTGGAGGATGCCTTCGAGCCGTTGAAGACAACCCTGAGTTTCGTCGTGGTGCTCGATTCCCGCATTACTCCATGGTGCGGGAGATAATACCCTGCGCGGGAAATTGGATGCGTCGTCACGGCCATATGCCCCAGAGCTTCGTAGGTTGCCAGAAATTCACCGTAAGCTTGGCGGAATTCGGCAGAACGCTGGAATCTGGAGCTCAGCGAGTCCAGTGTACGCAGTGCGATGAGGCGAGAGTCTCCCAGTTCTGGTGTCCTTGCAAACGGCAGGCGCACCATGAACCGTCCGTCAGGAAGCCGTTGGTGGGTGTCTAGGAAGTGCTTTTCTGCCTTCCTGTCGTCAGCGGTGGCTGGAATCGAAGTTTCGACTTCCTCCTGCTCCCAGAACCTGGTGAGAAACTCTATTAATTCGCGGTCTATATTGCAGTGATGGACCGGAACCTCCGCCCTGCTCGATGACCCATCGGCGTTTCCCGAGTCGATGCCTCCGGTGAGGATCCAGCCCAGAGCCGTTTCCTGCGCTACAGGAGTGTGTGGCGGCCCCCGTCTGACCCCCTCTCGAAGGATGATGTTGTAGGAATCCGCTCCTATCAGGATGTCGACTGGATCGGCTAGGTGGTACCCCGGATCGGCGAGCTCCAGTCCTCGGATATGCGGCCAATCGACTCGAGCAGGTAAATTGTACGGCCGGTATCGCGAGAGCTCAGGCAGGATATAGACAGGGATCTGGAAGCGGAGTTCTCCTCTGCCAGGAGGAGATATGACCAGCGTGGTTTTCCCTCGTGTGACCTTTGCCCTTGCACCTCCGACTCCGAGAAGCGGGACTCGAGCTTGGCTCCGCTTGACACCGAGCCGCTGCGCGAGCGCTTCCGTGATGAGGGAGACTTCACTGCCAGGGTCAATAAGAGAACGAGCTGAGCAGCCCTGTCCCCGTGGGCCTGAAACTGCTACGCGCGCTGTACTGAGGAGAACTGAGCAGGAGGAGCGACTCACGTGCATGGAGACGTGCTGCACGAAGGCTTCCGGAGACTTCGTTGACTTGGTGGATGGTGCGGCCTCGTGGATAGTCGTGTGGTGCTTTCCTTCGCACTTTTGGCATCGCTTGGAGGACGTGCACTCACTCGCAGGATGCTTCCCGAGACAGTTAAAACACAGGTTCAGTGTCTTGGCGGTTTCCTTCCGCTCGGCAGCAGTCTTCGCCTGGTACCGGCCACAATACAGGACAAAATGATTGCCCTGGCACAAGGCACAGACCTTCGCAGACGAACTCGCCTTGGACACCGTATGCACCTTCGCAGACTTCACGTTGACTTTCCTCCCGTCGGACGCTTCGTCCGTCTGAGGTTCGAGCGCTTCACACGTTTGTATGCGCCCTTCCATAAAGGTCCTCAGCTGTTCCAGCGTTGGATGGTCCTTGGAGTGCTTGAGAGAATCCTCCCATTCCCGACGCGATTGCCGATCCCATCGCTCGACTGTCAACTCGACGATCCAGTCGACTGCATTAGTGACAGGCCGGCCAAGATTCTCAAGCGCGTCGATGGCATCGAACGTTTCGTTAAAGAGACGTTTCATCTCAGCGGCCGACTCCTTGCGCAGCGGAGCTACGGAAGATAGAGCTCTTATCTGCGCCTGAACGAGCAGCCGGGGATTGTTGAAGCGATCCTCCAACTTGTTCCACGCGATGCTGAAATTGTCATTCGTAGTTCGAATGTTCTTCAGAAGCGCCATGGCTTCGCCCTTCATGCATGTCTTCAAGTAATGCAGGCGCTCCACCGGAGACAACGAAGAGTCGTTGATTATAAGCGAGGTAAACAAGTCGCGGAAGGACGGCCAGTCCTTGTAGTGACCCTCGAAAGTGGGGAGAGCCATCTTTGGCAACACTGCGCGTGACCTCTGGAACGTCGCCTCGCCGGGCGTTACGTTCGAATCAGAGGGCACCTTAACGGCTGCCGCTGTTTCAAATTCGGCGATCATGTCGAGGAGAACTCCAGCTTGCTCCAAATATGTCGTATGTACATCGCTGAACTCGTCTTCCGCGATGTAAGCGCTATCCCTCAACTTTGCGTCGATCCTAGCCGCTTTTCTTATTTTTAGATCCCCCTGGGAGAAGTCAGCCCAGAATTCTTGGATCGAAGAGTGAGCCGCCCGAAGCATTCCCAGAGTAATGTTCGCCTTACCCTTCTTCTTAAGGTTGATCGCGACGCGGGAGATTCGTTGCGCGAGCGTACGCTGTTCGTCGACAAGGTCAGCCATTGTCTCCTTCACGAATTCAACCGAAATCTTTCACGATATTTTTAACGTTTGCTTTAGTGGACTGTATACTGGATCCGGCTCGAAGGACCAAATGTTTGGGATCGGAAGGCGAACACTAAAGAGCCGCGGTTTACTGACACAACGACTTTATTTCCCCGTGAGGATCGTCGAACTATAACCGATTACTTTGTACAGTTTGTAAACACAAATAAACACGTTTGAACAGTTAGTTTGAAGTGGATATCTCCCGTCTATTTCGGGAGCCGTAGATAGCTCTTGTAGCACGAAACCGGTCAAAAAGACGCGAAGCGATTATGCGAACAAGAGGTCGAGATCAAGATCGATTGCGAGATTGATAGATAGAGCGTTAGAAACGAACTGGACGAGCGAGCGAGCCGGCGAAACGATGATAATCGATCGTAACCCGTCTCGTAGGCGCGGGCCAATTAGAGAGCGATCTAATAATCGATTCCTGATCTCGCTTCTCTCCGCGATCCAGCCAATTGCGGGGCGCCGATCCGCGTCGGCGCGGAAACGCTGCCGACACATTCAGCCAATCTCAAACATACAGTGATATCACGTCGAAAATCGTCTAGGACCGATACGGAAAAAGTTTCCTCTTAGCGGTGGGACTTAGAAAAATTTCCAGAGTTTTGTCGACGGAGTAGTACATCCATCCATTATTTGCTAATAACTCGGTAAATAATAGTAGTAGCGAGTTTGGTGTTATGATATATATTGTTAGAAACCGTCTATATTACAGTGATATCACGTCGAAAATCGTCTAGGACCGATAAGGAAAAAGTTTCCTCTTAGCGGTGGGACTTAGAAAAATTTTCGTCGAACGTCCGACGGAGTAGTACATCCGTCCATTATTTGCTAATAACTCGATAAATAATAATTGTAGCGAGTTTGGTGTTATGATATATATTGTTAGAAACCGTCTATATTACAGTGATATCACGTCGAAAATCGTCTAGGACCGATAAGGAAAAAGTTTCCTCTTAGCGGTGGGACTTAGAAAAATTTTCGTCGAACGTCCGACGGAGTAGTACATCCGTCCATTATTTGCTAATAACTCGATAAATAATAATTGTAGCGAGTTTGGTGTTATGATATATATTGTTAGAAACCGTCTATATTACAGTGATATCACGTCGAAAATCGTCTAGGACCGATACGGAAAAAGTTTCCTCTTAGCGGTGGGACTTAGAAAAATTTTCGTCGAACGTCCGACGGAGTAGTACATCCGTCCATTATTTGCTAATAACTCGATAAATAATAATTGTAGCGAGTTTGGTGTTATGATATATATTGTTAGAAACCGTCTATATTACAGTGATATCACGTCGAAAATCGTCTAGGACCGATAAGGAAAAAGTTTCCTCTTAGCGGTGGGACTTAGAAAAATTTTCGTCGAACGTCCGACGGAGTAGTACATCCGTCCATTATTTGCTAATAACTCGATAAATAATAATTGTAGCGAGTTTGGTGTTATGATATATATTGTTAGAAACCGTCTATATTACAGTGATATCACGTCGAAAATCGTCTAGGACCGATACGGAAAAAGTTTCCTCTTAGCGGTGGGACTTAGAAAAATTTCCAGAGTTTTGTCGACGGAGTAGTACATCCGTCCATTATTTGCTAATAACTCGATAAATAATAATTGTAGCGAGTTTGGTGTTATGATATATATTGTTAGAAACCGTCTATATTACAGTGATATCACGTCGAAAATCGTCTAGGACCGATACGGGAAAAGTTTCCTCTTAGCGGTGGGACTTAGAAAAATTTTCGTCGAACGTCCGACGGAGTAGTACATCCGTCCATTATTTGCTAATAACTCGATAAATAATAATTGTAGCGAGTTTGGTGTTATGATATATATTGTTAGAAACCGTCTATATTACAGTGATATCACGTCGAAAATCGTCTAGGACCGATAAGGAAAAAGTTTCCTCTTAGCGGTGGGACTTAGAAAAATTTTCGTCGAACGTCCGACGGAGTAGTACATCCGTCCATTATTTGCTAATAACTCGATAAATAATAATTGTAGCGAGTTTGGTGTTATGATATATATTGTTAGAAACCGTCTATATTACAGTGATATCACGTCGAAAATCGTCTAGGACCGATAAGGAAAAAGTTTCCTCTTAGCGGTGGGACTTAGAAAAATTTTCGTCGAACGTCCGACGGAGTAGTACATCCGTCCATTATTTGCTAATAACTCGATAAATAATAATTGTAGCGAGTTTGGTGTTATGATATATATTGTTAGAAACCGTCTATATTACAGTGATATCACGTCGAAAATCGTCTAGGACCGATACGGAAAAAGTTTCCTCTTAGCGGTGGGACTTAGAAAAATTTTCGTCGAACGTCCGACGGAGTAGTACATCCGTCCATTATTTGCTAATAACTCGATAAATAATAATTGTAGCGAGTTTGGTGTTATGATATATATTGTTAGAAACCGTCTATATTACAGTGATATCACGTCGAAAATCGTCTAGGACCGATAAGGAAAAAGTTTCCTCTTAGCGGTGGGACTTAGAAAAATTTTCGTCGAACGTCCGACGGAGTAGTACATCCGTCCATTATTTGCTAATAACTCGATAAATAATAATTGTAGCGAGTTTGGTGTTATGATATATATTGTTAGAAACCGTCTATATTACAGTGATATCACGTCGAAAATCGTCTAGGACCGATACGGAAAAAGTTTCCTCTTAGCGGTGGGACTTAGAAAAATTTCCAGAGTTTTGTCGACGGAGTAGTACATCCGTCCATTATTTGCTAATAACTCGATAAATAATAATTGTAGCGAGTTTGGTGTTATGATATATATTGTTAGAAACCGTCTATATTACAGTGATATCACGTCGAAAATCGTCTAGGACCGATACGGAAAAAGTTTCCTCTTAGCGGTGGGACTTAGAAAAATTTCCAGAGTTTTGTCGACGGAGTAGTACATCCGTCCATTATTTGCTAATAACTCGATAAATAATAATTGTAGCGAGTTTGGTGTTATGATATATATTGTTAGAAACCGTCTATATTACAGTGATATCACGTCGAAAATCGTCTAGGACCGATACAGAAAAAGTTTCCTCTTAGCGGTGGGACTTAGAAAAATTTCCAGAGTTTTGTCGACGGAGTAGTACATCCGTCCATTATTTGCTAATAACTCGATAAATAATAATTGTAGCGAGTTTGGTGTTATGATATATATTGTTAGAAACCGTCTATATTACAGTGATATCACGTCGAAAATCGTCTAGGACCGATACGGAAAAAGTTTCCTCTTAGCGGTGGGACTTGGAAAAATTTCCAGAGTTTTCTCGACGGAGTAGTACATCCGTCCATTATCTGCTAATAACTCGATAAATAATAATTGTAGCGAGTTTGGTGTTATGATATATATTGTTAGAAACCGTCTATATTACAGTGATATCACGTCGAAAATCGTCTAGGACCGATACGGAAAAAGTTTCCTCTTAGCGGTGGGACTTAGAAAAATTTCCAGAGTTTTGTCGACGGAGTAGTACATCCGTCCATTATTTGCTAATAACTCGATAAATAATAATTGTAGCGAGTTTGGTGTTATGATATATATTGTTAGAAACCGTCTATATTACAGTGATATCACGTCGAAAATCGTCTAGGACCGATACGGAAAAAGTTTCCTCTTAGCGGTGGGACTTGGAAAAATTTCCAGAGTTTTGTCGACGGAGTAGTACATCCGTCCATTATTTGCTAATAACTCGATAAATAATAATTGTAGCGAGTTTGGTGTTATGATATATATTGTTAGAAACCGTCTATATTACAGTGATATCACGTCGAAAATCGTCTAGGACCGATACGGAAAAAGTTTCCTCTTAGCGGTGGGACTTAGAAAAATTTCCAGAGTTTTGTCGACGGAGTAGTACATCCGTCCATTATTTGCTAATAACTCGATAAATAATAATTGTAGCGAGTTTGGTGTTATGATATATATTGTTAGAAACCGTCTATATTACAGTGATATCACGTCGAAAATCGTCTAGGACCGATACGGAAAAAGTTTCCTCTTAGCGGTGGGACTTAGAAAAATTTCCAGAGTTTTGTCGACGGAGTAGTACATCCATCCATTATTTGCTAATAACTCGGTAAATAATAGTAGTAGCGAGTTTGGTGTTATGATATATATTGTTAGAAACCGTCTATATTACAGTGATATCACGTCGAAAATCGTCTAGGACCGATAAGGAAAAAGTTTCCTCTTAGCGGTGGGACTTAGAAAAATTTTCGTCGAACGTCCGACGGAGTAGTACATCCGTCCATTATTTGCTAATAACTCGATAAATAATAATTGTAGCGAGTTTGGTGTTATGATATATATTGTTAGAAACCGTCTATATTACAGTGATATCACGTCGAAAATCGTCTAGGACCGATACGGAAAAAGTTTCCTCTTAGCGGTGGGACTTAGAAAAATTTTCGTCGAACGTCCGACGGAGTAGTACATCCGTCCATTGTTTGCTAATAACTCGGTAAATAATAGTAGTAGCGAGTTTGGTGTTATGATATATATTGTTAGAAACCGTCTATATTACAGTGATATCACGTCGAAAATCGTCTAGGACCGATACGGAAAAAGTTTCCTCTTAGCGGTGGGACTTAGAAAAATTTCCAGAGTTTTGTCGACGGAGTAGTACATCCATCCATTATTTGCTAATAACTCGGTAAATAATAGTAGTAGCGAGTTTGGTGTTATGATATATATTGTTAGAAACCGTCTATATTACAGTGATATCACATCGAAAATCGTCTAGGACCGATAAGGAAAAAGTTTCCTCTTAGCGGTGGGACTTAGAAAAATTTCCAGAGTTTTGTCGACGGAGTAGTACATCCATCCATTATTTGCTAATAACTCGGTAAATAATAGTAGTAGCGAGTTTGGTGTTATGATATATATTGTTAGAAACCGTCTATATTACAGTGATATCACGTCGAAAATCGTCTAGGACCGATACGGAAAAAGTTTCCTCTTAGCGGTGGGACTTAGAAAAATTTCCAGAGTTTTGTCGACGGAGTAGTACATCCATCCATTATTTGCTAATAACTCGGTAAATAATAGTAGTAGCGAGTTTGGTGTTATGATATATATTGTTAGAAACCGTCTATATTACAGTGATATCACGTCGAAAATCGTCTAGGACCGATAAGGAAAAAGTTTCCTCTTAGCGGTGGGACTTAGAAAAATTTTCGTCGAACGTCCGACGGAGTAGCACATCCGTCCATTATTTGCTAATAACTCGATAAATAATAATTGTAGCGAGTTTGGTGTTATGATATATATTGTTAGAAACCGTCTATATTACAGTGATATCACGTCGAAAATCGTCTAGGACCGATACGGAAAAAGTTTCCTCTTAGCGGTGGGACTTAGAAAAATTTTCGTCGAACGTCCGACGGAGTAGTACATCCGTCCATTGTTTGCTAATAACTCGGTAAATAATAGTAGTAGCGAGTTTGGTGTTATGATATATATTGTTAGAAACCGTCTATATTACAGTGATATCACGTCGAAAATCGTCTAGGACCGATACGGAAAAAGTTTCCTCTTAGCGGTGGGACTTAGAAAAATTTCCAGAGTTTTGTCGACGGAGTAGTACATCCGTCCATTATTTGCTAATAACTCGATAAATAATAATTGTAGCGAGTTTGGTGTTATGATATATATTGTTAGAAACCGTCTATATTACAGTGATATCACGTCGAAAATCGTCTAGGACCGATACGGAAAAAGTTTCCTCTTAGCGGTGGGACTTGGAAAAATTTCCAGAGTTTTGTCGACGGAGTAGTACATCCGTCCATTATTTGCTAATAACTCGATAAATAATAATTGTAGCGAGTTTGGTGTTATGATATATATTGTTAGAAACCGTCTATATTACAGTGATATCACGTCGAAAATCGTCTAGGACCGATACGGAAAAAGTTTCCTCTTAGCGGTGGGACTTAGAAAAATTTCCAGAGTTTTGTCGACGGAGTAGTACATCCGTCCATTATTTGCTAATAACTCGATAAATAATAATTGTAGCGAGTTTGGTGTTATGATATATATTGTTAGAAACCGTCTATATTACAGTGATATCACGTCGAAAATCGTCTAGGACCGATACGGAAAAAGTTTCCTCTTAGCGGTGGGACTTAGAAAAATTTTCGTCGAACGTCCGACGGAGTAGTACATCCGTCCATTATTTGCTAATAACTCGATAAATAATAATTGTAGCGAGTTTGGTGTTATGATATATATTGTTAGAAACCGTCTATATTACAGTGATATCACGTCGAAAATCGTCTAGGACCGATACGGAAAAAGTTTCCTCTTAGCGGTGGGACTTAGAAAAATTTCCAGAGTTTTGTCGACGGAGTAGTACATCCGTCCATCATTTGCTAATAACTCGATAAATAATAATTGTAGCGAGTTTGGTGGTATGATATATATTGTTAGAAACCGTCTATATTACAGTGATATCACGTCGAAAATCGTCTAGGACCGATACGGAAAAAGTTTCCTCTTAGCGGTGGGACTTAGAAAAATTTCCAGAGTTTTGTCGACGGAGTAGTACATCCGTCCATTATTTGCTAATAACTCGATAAATAATAATTGTAGCGAGTTTGGTGTTATGATATATATTGTTAGAAACCGTCTATATTACAGTGATATCACGTCGAAAATCGTCTAGGACCGATACGGAAAAAGTTTCCTCTTAGCGGTGGGACTTAGAAAAATTTCCAGAGTTTTGTCGACGGAGTAGTACATCCGTCCATTATTTGCTAATAACTCGATAAATAATAATTGTAGCGAGTTTGGTGTTATGATATATATTGTTAGAAACCGTCTATATTACAGTGATATCACGTCGAAAATCGTCTAGGACCGATACGGAAAAAGTTTCCTCTTAGCGGTGGGACTTAGAAAAATTTTCGTCGAACGTCCGACGGAGTAGTACATCCGTCCATTATTTGCTAATAACTCGATAAATAATAATTGTAGCGAGTTTGGTGTTATGATATATATTGTTAGAAACCGTCTATATTACAGTGATATCACGTCGAAAATCGTCTAGGACCGATACGGAAAAAGTTTCCTCTTAGCGGTGGGACTTAGAAAAATTTCCAGAGTTTTGTCGACGGAGTAGTACATCCGTCCATCATTTGCTAATAACTCGATAAATAATAATTGTAGCGAGTTTGGTGGTATGATATATATTGTTAGAAACCGTCTATATTACAGTGATATCACGTCGAAAATCGTCTAGGACCGATACGGAAAAAGTTTCCTCTTAGCGGTGGGACTTAGAAAAATTTCCAGAGTTTTGTCGACGGAGTAGTACATCCGTCCATTATTTGCTAATAACTCGATAAATAATAATTGTAGCGAGTTTGGTGTTATGATATATATTGTTAGAAACCGTCTATATTACAGTGATATCACGTCGAAAATCGTCTAGGACCGATACGGAAAAAGTTTCCTCTTAGCGGTGGGACTTAGAAAAATTTTCGTCGAACGTCCGACGGAGTAGTACATCCGTCCATTGTTTGCTAATAACTCGGTAAATAATAGTAGTAGCGAGTTTGGTGTTATGATATATATTGTTAGAAACCGTCTATATTACAGTGATATCACGTCGAAAATCGTCTAGGACCGATACGGAAAAAGTTTCCTCTTAGCGGTGGGACTTAGAAAAATTTCCAGAGTTTTGTCGACGGAGTAGTACATCCATCCATTATTTGCTAATAACTCGGTAAATAATAGTAGTAGCGAGTTTGGTGTTATGATATATATTGTTAGAAACCGTCTATATTACAGTGATATCACGTCGAAAATCGTCTAGGACCGATAAGGAAAAAGTTTCCTCTTAGCGGTGGGACTTAGAAAAATTTTCGTCGAACGTCCGACGGAGTAGTACATCCGTCCATTATTTGCTAATAACTCGATAAATAATAATTGTAGCGAGTTTGGTGTTATGATATATATTGTTAGAAACCGTCTATATTACAGTGATATCACGTCGAAAATCGTCTAGGACCGATACGGAAAAAGTTTCCTCTTAGCGGTGGGACTTAGAAAAATTTCCAGAGTTTTGTCGACGGAGTAGTACATCCGTCCATTATTTGCTAATAACTCGATAAATAATAATTGTAGCGAGTTTGGTGTTATGATATATATTGTTAGAAACCGTCTATATTACAGTGATATCACGTCGAAAATCGTCTAGGACCGATACGGAAAAAGTTTCCTCTTAGCGGTGGGACTTAGAAAAATTTCCAGAGTTTTGTCGACGGAGTAGTACATCCGTCCATTATTTGCTAATAACTCGATAAATAATAATTGTAGCGAGTTTGGTGTTATGATATATATTGTTAGAAACCGTCTATATTACAGTGATATCACGTCGAAAATCGTCTAGGACCGATACAGAAAAAGTTTCCTCTTAGCGGTGGGACTTAGAAAAATTCCAGAGTTTTGTCGACGGAGTAGTACATCCGTCCATTATTTGCTAATAACTCGATAAATAATAATTGTAGCGAGTTTTGGTGTTATGATATATATTGTTAGAAACCGTCTATATTACAGTGATATCACGTCGAAAATCGTCTAGGACCGATACAGAAAAAGTTTCCTCTTAGCGGTGGGACTTAGAAAAATTTCCAGAGTTTTGTCGACGGAGTAGTACATCCGTCCATTATTTGCTAATAACTCGATAAATAATAATTGTAGCGAGTTTGGTGTTATGATATATATTGTTAGAAACCGTCTATATTACAGTGATATCACGTCGAAAATCGTCTAGGACCGATACGGAAAAAGTTTCCTCTTAGCGGTGGGACTTAGAAAAATTTCCAGAGTTTTGTCGACGGAGAAGTACATCCGTCCATTATTTGCTAATAACTCGATAAATAATAATTGTAGCGAGTTTGGTGTTATGATATATATTGTTAGAAACCGTCTATATTACAGTGATATCACGTCGAAAATCGTCTAGGACCGATACGGAAAAAGTTTCCTCTTAGCGGAGGGACTTAGAAAAATTTCCAGAGTTTTGTCGACGGAGTAGTACATCCGTCCATTATTTGCTAATAACTCGATAAATAATAATTGTAGCGAGTTTGGTGTTATGATATATATTGTTAGAAACCGTCTATATTACAGTGATATCACGTCGAAAATCGTCTAGGACCGATACGGAAAAAGTTTCCTCTTAGCGGTGGGACTTAGAAAAATTTCCAGAGTTTTGTCGACGGAGTAGTACATCCGTCCATTATTTGCTAATAACTCGATAAATAATAATTGTAGCGAGTTTGGTGTTATGATATATATTGTTAGAAACCGTCTATATTACAGTGATATCACGTCGAAAATCGTCTAGGACCGATACGGAAAAAGTTTCCTCTTAGCGGTGGGACTTAGAAAAATTTCCAGAGTTTTGTCGACGGAGTAGTACATCCGTCCATTATTTGCTAATAACTCGATAAATAATAATTGTAGCGAGTTTGGTGTTATGATATATATTGTTAGAAACCGTCTATATTACAGTGATATCACGTCGAAAATCGTCTAGGACCGATACAGAAAAAGTTTCCTCTTAGCGGTGGGACTTAGAAAAATTTCCAGAGTTTTGTCGACGGAGAAGTACATCCGTCCATTATTTGCTAATAACTCGATAAATAATAATTGTAGCGAGTTTGGTGTTATGATATATATTGTTAGAAACCGTCTATATTACAGTGATATCACGTCGAAAATCGTCTAGGACCGATACGGAAAAAGTTTCCTCTTAGCGGTGGGACTTAGAAAAATTTCCAGAGTTTTGTCGACGGAGTAGTACATCCGTCCATTATTTGCTAATAACTCGATAAATAATAATTGTAGCGAGTTTGGTGTTATGATATATATTGTTAGAAACCGTCTATATTACAGTGATATCACGTCGAAAATCGTCTAGGACCGATACGGAAAAAGTTTCCTCTTAGCGGTGGGACTTAGAAAAATTTCCAGAGTTTTGTCGACGGAGTAGTACATCCGTCCATTATTTGCTAATAACTCGATAAATAATAATTGTAGCGAGTTTGGTGTTATGATATATATTGTTAGAAACCGTCTATATTACAGTGATATCACGTCGAAAATCGTCTAGGACCGATACGGAAAAAGTTTCCTCTTAGCGGTGGGACTTGGAAAAATTTCCAGACTTTTGTCGACGGAGTAGTACATCCGTCCATTATTTGCTAATAACTCGATAAATAATAATTGTAGCGAGTTTGGTGTTATGATATATATTGTTAGAAACCGTCTATATTACAGTGATATCACGTCGAAAATCGTCTAGGACCGATACGGAAAAAGTTTCCTCTTAGCGGTGGGACTTAGAAAAATTTCCAGAGTTTTGTCGACGGAGTAGTACATCCGTCCATTATTTGCTAATAACTCGATAAATAATAATTGTAGCGAGTTTGGTGTTATGATATATATTGTTAGAAACCGTCTATATTACAGTGATATCACGTCGAAAATCGTCTAGGACCGATACGGAAAAAGTTTCCTCTTAGCGGTGGGACTTAGAAAAATTTTCGTCGAACGTCCGACGGAGTAGTACATCCGTCCATTATTTGCTAATAACTCGATAAATAATAATTGTAGCGAGTTTGGTGTTATGATATATATTGTTAGAAACCGTCTATATTACAGTGATATCACGTCGAAAATCGTCTAGGACCGATACGGAAAAAGTTTCCTCTTAGCGGTGGGACTTAGAAAAATTTTCGTCGAACGTCCGACGGAGTAGTACATCCGTCCATTGTTTGCTAATAACTCGGTAAATAATAGTAGTAGCGAGTTTGGTGTTATGATATATATTGTTAGAAACCGTCTATATTACAGTGATATCACGTCGAAAATCGTCTAGGACCGATACGGAAAAAGTTTCCTCTTAGCGGTGGGACTTAGAAAAATTTCCAGAGTTTTGTCGACGGAGTAGTACATCCATCCATTATTTGCTAATAACTCGGTAAATAATAGTAGTAGCGAGTTTGGTGTTATGATATATATTGTTAGAAACCGTCTATATTACAGTGATATCACATCGAAAATCGTCTAGGACCGATAAGGAAAAAGTTACCTCTTAGCGGTGGGACTTAGAAAAATTTTCGTCGAACGTCCGACGGAGTAGTACATCCGTCCATTATTTGCTAATAACTCGATAAATAATAATTGTAGCGAGTTTGGTGTTATGATATATATTGTTAGAAACCGTCTATATTACAGTGATATCACGTCGAAAATCGTCTAGGACCGATACGGAAAAAGTTTCCTCTTAGCGGTGGGACTTAGAAAAATTTCCAGAGTTTTGTCGACGGAGTAGTACATCCGTCCATTATTTGCTAATAACTCGATAAATAATAATTGTAGCGAGTTTGGTGTTATGATATATATTGTTAGAAACCGTCTATATTACAGTGATATCACGTCGAAAATCGTCTAGGACCGATACGGAAAAAGTTTCCTCTTAGCGGTGGGACTTAGAAAAATTTTCGTCGAACGTCCGACGGAGTAGTACATCCGTCCATTGTTTGCTAATAACTCGGTAAATAATAGTAGTAGCGAGTTTGGTGTTATGATATATATTGTTAGAAACCGTCTATATTACAGTGATATCACGTCGAAAATCGTCTAGGACCGATACGGAAAAAGTTTCCTCTTAGCGGTGGGACTTAGAAAAATTTCCAGAGTTTTGTCGACGGAGAAGTACATCCGTCCATTATTTGCTAATAACTCGATAAATAATAATTGTAGCGAGTTTGGTGTTATGATATATATTGTTAGAAACCGTCTATATTACAGTGATATCACGTCGAAAATCGTCTAGGACCGATACGGAAAAAGTTTCCTCTTAGCGGTGGGACTTAGAAAAATTTCCAGAGTTTTGTCGACGGAGTAGTACATCCGTCCATTATTTGCTAATAACTCGATAAATAATAATTGTAGCGAGTTTGGTGTTATGATATATATTGTTAGAAACCGTCTATATTACAGTGATATCACGTCGAAAATCGTCTAGGACCGATACGGAAAAAGTTTCCTCTTAGCGGTGGGACTTGGAAAAATTTCCAGACTTTTGTCGACGGAGTAGTACATCCGTCCATTATTTGCTAATAACTCGATAAATAATAATTGTAGCGAGTTTGGTGTTATGATATATATTGTTAGAAACCGTCTATATTACAGTGATATCACGTCGAAAATCGTCTAGGACCGATACGGAAAAAGTTTCCTCTTAGCGGTGGGACTTAGAAAAATTTCCAGAGTTTTGTCGACGGAGTAGTACATCCGTCCATTATTTGCTAATAACTCGATAAATAATAATTGTAGCGAGTTTGGTGTTATGATATATATTGTTAGAAACCGTCTATATTACAGTGATATCACGTCGAAAATCGTCTAGGACCGATACGGAAAAAGTTTCCTCTTAGCGGTGGGACTTAGAAAAATTTTCGTCGAACGTCCGACGGAGTAGTACATCCGTCCATTATTTGCTAATAACTCGATAAATAATAATTGTAGCGAGTTTGGTGTTATGATATATATTGTTAGAAACCGTCTATATTACAGTGATATCACGTCGAAAATCGTCTAGGACCGATACGGAAAAAGTTTCCTCTTAGCGGTGGGACTTAGAAAAATTTTCGTCGAACGTCCGACGGAGTAGTACATCCGTCCATTGTTTGCTAATAACTCGGTAAATAATAGTAGTAGCGAGTTTGGTGTTATGATATATATTGTTAGAAACCGTCTATATTACAGTGATATCACGTCGAAAATCGTCTAGGACCGATACGGAAAAAGTTTCCTCTTAGCGGTGGGACTTAGAAAAATTTCCAGAGTTTTGTCGACGGAGTAGTACATCCATCCATTATTTGCTAATAACTCGGTAAATAATAGTAGTAGCGAGTTTGGTGTTATGATATATATTGTTAGAAACCGTCTATATTACAGTGATATCACATCGAAAATCGTCTAGGACCGATAAGGAAAAAGTTTCCTCTTAGCGGTGGGACTTAGAAAAATTTTCGTCGAACGTCCGACGGAGTAGTACATCCGTCCATTATTTGCTAATAACTCGATAAATAATAATTGTAGCGAGTTTGGTGTTATGATATATATTGTTAGAAACCGTCTATATTACAGTGATATCACGTCGAAAATCGTCTAGGACCGATACGGAAAAAGTTTCCTCTTAGCGGTGGGACTTAGAAAAATTTCCAGAGTTTTGTCGACGGAGTAGTACATCCGTCCATTATTTGCTAATAACTCGATAAATAATAATTGTAGCGAGTTTGGTGTTATGATATATATTGTTAGAAACCGTCTATATTACAGTGATATCACGTCGAAAATCGTCTAGGACCGATACGGAAAAAGTTTCCTCTTAGCGGTGGGACTTAGAAAAATTTCCAGAGTTTTGTCGACGGAGTAGTACATCCGTCCATTATTTGCTAATAACTCGATAAATAATAATTGTAGCGAGTTTGGTGTTATGATATATATTGTTAGAAACCGTCTATATTACAGTGATATCACGTCGAAAATCGTCTAGGACCGATACGGAAAAAGTTTCCTCTTAGCGGTGGGACTTAGAAAAATTTTCGTCGAACGTCCGACGGAGTAGTACATCCGTCCATTGTTTGCTAATAACTCGGTAAATAATAGTAGTAGCGAGTTTGGTGTTATGATATATATTGTTAGAAACCGTCTATATTACAGTGATATCACGTCGAAAATCGTCTAGGACCGATACGGAAAAAGTTTCCTCTTAGCGGAGGGACTTAGAAAAATTTCCAGAGTTTTGTCGACGGAGTAGTACATCCGTCCATTATTTGCTAATAACTCGATAAATAATAATTGTAGCGAGTTTGGTGTTATGATATATATTGTTAGAAACCGTCTATATTACAGTGATATCACGTCGAAAATCGTCTAGGACCGATACGGAAAAAGTTTCCTCTTAGCGGTGGGACTTAGAAAAATTTCCAGAGTTTTGTCGACGGAGTAGTACATCCGTCCATTATTTGCTAATAACTCGATAAATAATAATTGTAGCGAGTTTGGTGTTATGATATATATTGTTAGAAACCGTCTATATTACAGTGATATCACGTCGAAAATCGTCTAGGACCGATACGGAAAAAGTTTCCTCTTAGCGGTGGGACTTAGAAAAATTTCCAGAGTTTTGTCGACGGAGAAGTACATCCGTCCATTATTTGCTAATAACTCGATAAATAATAATTGTAGCGAGTTTGGTGTTATGATATATATTGTTAGAAACCGTCTATATTACAGTGATATCACGTCGAAAATCGTCTAGGACCGATACGGAAAAAGTTTCCTCTTAGCGGAGGGACTTAGAAAAATTTCCAGAGTTTTGTCGACGGAGTAGTACATCCGTCCATTATTTGCTAATAACTCGATAAATAATAATTGTAGCGAGTTTGGTGTTATGATATATATTGTTAGAAACCGTCTATATTACAGTGATATCACGTCGAAAATCGTCTAGGACCGATACGGAAAAAGTTTCCTCTTAGCGGTGGGACTTAGAAAAATTTCCAGAGTTTTGTCGACGGAGTAGTACATCCGTCCATTATTTGCTAATAACTCGATAAATAATAATTGTAGCGAGTTTGGTGTTATGATATATATTGTTAGAAACCGTCTATATTACAGTGATATCACGTCGAAAATCGTCTAGGACCGATACGGAAAAAGTTTCCTCTTAGCGGTGGGACTTAGAAAAATTTCCAGAGTTTTGTCGACGGAGTAGTACATCCGTCCATTATTTGCTAATAACTCGATAAATAATAATTGTAGCGAGTTTGGTGTTATGATATATATTGTTAGAAACCGTCTATATTACAGTGATATCACGTCGAAAATCGTCTAGGACCGATACAGAAAAAGTTTCCTCTTAGCGGTGGGACTTAGAAAAATTTCCAGAGTTTTGTCGACGGAGAAGTACATCCGTCCATTATTTGCTAATAACTCGATAAATAATAATTGTAGCGAGTTTGGTGTTATGATATATATTGTTAGAAACCGTCTATATTACAGTGATATCACGTCGAAAATCGTCTAGGACCGATACGGAAAAAGTTTCCTCTTAGCGGTGGGACTTAGAAAAATTTCCAGAGTTTTGTCGACGGAGTAGTACATCCGTCCATTATTTGCTAATAACTCGATAAATAATAATTGTAGCGAGTTTGGTGTTATGATATATATTGTTAGAAACCGTCTATATTACAGTGATATCACGTCGAAAATCGTCTAGGACCGATACGGAAAAAGTTTCCTCTTAGCGGTGGGACTTAGAAAAATTTCCAGAGTTTTGTCGACGGAGTAGTACATCCGTCCATTATTTGCTAATAACTCGATAAATAATAATTGTAGCGAGTTTGGTGTTATGATATATATTGTTAGAAACCGTCTATATTACAGTGATATCACGTCGAAAATCGTCTAGGACCGATACGGAAAAAGTTTCCTCTTAGCGGTGGGACTTAGAAAAATTTTCGTCGAACGTCCGACGGAGTAGTACATCCGTCCATTATTTGCTAATAACTCGATAAATAATAATTGTAGCGAGTTTGGTGTTATGATATATATTGTTAGAAACCGTCTATATTACAGTGATATCACGTCGAAAATCGTCTAGGACCGATACGGAAAAAGTTTCCTCTTAGCGGTGGGACTTAGAAAAATTTTCGTCGAACGTCCGACGGAGTAGTACATCCGTCCATTGTTTGCTAATAACTCGGTAAATAATAGTAGTAGCGAGTTTGGTGTTATGATATATATTGTTAGAAACCGTCTATATTACAGTGATATCACGTCGAAAATCGTCTAGGACCGATACGGAAAAAGTTTCCTCTTAGCGGTGGGACTTAGAAAAATTTCCAGAGTTTTGTCGACGGAGTAGTACATCCATCCATTATTTGCTAATAACTCGGTAAATAATAGTAGTAGCGAGTTTGGTGTTATGATATATATTGTTAGAAACCGTCTATATTACAGTGATATCACATCGAAAATCGTCTAGGACCGATAAGGAAAAAGTTTCCTCTTAGCGGTGGGACTTAGAAAAATTTTCGTCGAACGTCCGACGGAGTAGTACATCCGTCCATTATTTGCTAATAACTCGATAAATAATAATTGTAGCGAGTTTGGTGTTATGATATATATTGTTAGAAACCGTCTATATTACAGTGATATCACGTCGAAAATCGTCTAGGACCGATACGGAAAAAGTTTCCTCTTAGCGGTGGGACTTAGAAAAATTTCCAGAGTTTTGTCGACGGAGTAGTACATCCGTCCATTATTTGCTAATAACTCGATAAATAATAATTGTAGCGAGTTTGGTGTTATGATATATATTGTTAGAAACCGTCTATATTACAGTGATATCACGTCGAAAATCGTCTAGGACCGATACGGAAAAAGTTTCCTCTTAGCGGTGGGACTTAGAAAAATTTTCGTCGAACGTCCGACGGAGTAGTACATCCGTCCATTGTTTGCTAATAACTCGGTAAATAATAGTAGTAGCGAGTTTGGTGTTATGATATATATTGTTAGAAACCGTCTATATTACAGTGATATCACGTCGAAAATCGTCTAGGACCGATACGGAAAAAGTTTCCTCTTAGCGGTGGGACTTAGAAAAATTTCCAGAGTTTTGTCGACGGAGAAGTACATCCGTCCATTATTTGCTAATAACTCGATAAATAATAATTGTAGCGAGTTTGGTGTTATGATATATATTGTTAGAAACCGTCTATATTACAGTGATATCACGTCGAAAATCGTCTAGGACCGATACGGAAAAAGTTTCCTCTTAGCGGTGGGACTTAGAAAAATTTCCAGAGTTTTGTCGACGGAGTAGTACATCCGTCCATTATTTGCTAATAACTCGATAAATAATAATTGTAGCGAGTTTGGTGTTATGATATATATTGTTAGAAACCGTCTATATTACAGTCATATCACGTCGAAAATCGTCTAGGACCGATACGGAAAAAGTTTCCTCTTAGCGGTGGGACTTGGAAAAATTTCCAGACTTTTGTCGACGGAGTAGTACATCCGTCCATTATTTGCTAATAACTCGATAAATAATAATTGTAGCGAGTTTGGTGTTATGATATATATTGTTAGAAACCGTCTATATTACAGTGATATCACGTCGAAAATCGTCTAGGACCGATACGGAAAAAGTTTCCTCTTAGCGGTGGGACTTAGAAAAATTTCCAGAGTTTTGTCGACGGAGTAGTACATCCGTCCATTATTTGCTAATAACTCGATAAATAATAATTGTAGCGAGTTTGGTGTTATGATATATATTGTTAGAAACCGTCTATATTACAGTGATATCACGTCGAAAATCGTCTAGGACCGATACGGAAAAAGTTTCCTCTTAGCGGTGGGACTTAGAAAAATTTTCGTCGAACGTCCGACGGAGTAGTACATCCGTCCATTATTTGCTAATAACTCGATAAATAATAATTGTAGCGAGTTTGGTGTTATGATATATATTGTTAGAAACCGTCTATATTACAGTGATATCACGTCGAAAATCGTCTAGGACCGATACGGAAAAAGTTTCCTCTTAGCGGTGGGACTTAGAAAAATTTCCAGAGTTTTGTCGACGGAGTAGTACATCCGTCCATTATTTGCTAATAACTCGATAAATAATAATTGTAGCGAGTTTGGTGTTATGATATATATTGTTAGAAACCGTCTATATTACAGTGATATCACGTCGAAAATCGTCTAGGACCGATACGGAAAAAGTTTCCTCTTAGCGGTGGGACTTAGAAAAATTTCCAGAGTTTTGTCGACGGAGTAGTACATCCGTCCATTATTTGCTAATAACTCGATAAATAATAATTGTAGCGAGTTTGGTGTTATGATATATATTGTTAGAAACCGTCTATATTACAGTGATATCACGTCGAAAATCGTCTAGGACCGATACGGAAAAAGTTTCCTCTTAGCGGTGGGACTTAGAAAAATTTTCGTCGAACGTCCGACGGAGTAGTACATCCGTCCATTGTTTGCTAATAACTCGGTAAATAATAGTAGTAGCGAGTTTGGTGTTATGATATATATTGTTAGAAACCGTCTATATTACAGTGATATCACGTCGAAAATCGTCTAGGACCGATACGGAAAAAGTTTCCTCTTAGCGGTGGGACTTAGAAAAATTTCCAGAGTTTTGTCGACGGAGTAGTACATCCATCCATTATTTGCTAATAACTCGGTAAATAATAGTAGTAGCGAGTTTGGTGTTATGATATATATTGTTAGAAACCGTCTATATTACAGTGATATCACATCGAAAATCGTCTAGGACCGATAAGGAAAAAGTTTCCTCTTAGCGGTGGGACTTAGAAAAATTTTCGTCGAACGTCCGACGGAGTAGTACATCCGTCCATTATTTGCTAATAACTCGATAAATAATAATTGTAGCGAGTTTGGTGTTATGATATATATTGTTAGAAACCGTCTATATTACAGTGATATCACGTCGAAAATCGTCTAGGACCGATACGGAAAAAGTTTCCTCTTAGCGGTGGGACTTAGAAAAATTTCCAGAGTTTTGTCGACGGAGTAGTACATCCGTCCATTATTTGCTAATAACTCGATAAATAATAATTGTAGCGAGTTTGGTGTTATGATATATATTGTTAGAAACCGTCTATATTACAGTGATATCACGTCGAAAATCGTCTAGGACCGATACGGAAAAAGTTTCCTCTTAGCGGTGGGACTTAGAAAAATTTCCAGAGTTTTGTCGACGGAGTAGTACATCCGTCCATTATTTGCTAATAACTCGATAAATAATAATTGTAGCGAGTTTGGTGTTATGATATATATTGTTAGAAACCGTCTATATTACAGTGATATCACGTCGAAAATCGTCTAGGACCGATACGGAAAAAGTTTCCTCTTAGCGGTGGGACTTAGAAAAATTTTCGTCGAACGTCCGACGGAGTAGTACATCCGTCCATTGTTTGCTAATAACTCGGTAAATAATAGTAGTAGCGAGTTTGGTGTTATGATATATATTGTTAGAAACCGTCTATATTACAGTGATATCACGTCGAAAATCGTCTAGGACCGATACGGAAAAAGTTTCCTCTTAGCGGTGGGACTTAGAAAAATTTCCAGAGTTTTGTCGACGGAGTAGTACATCCATCCATTATTTGCTAATAACTCGGTAAATAATAGTAGTAGCGAGTTTGGTGTTATGATATATATTGTTAGAAACCGTCTATATTACAGTGATATCACGTCGAAAATCGTCTAGGACCGATACGGAAAAAGTTTCCTCTTAGCGGTGGGACTTAGAAAAATTTTCGTCGAACGTCCGACGGAGTAGTACATCCGTCCATTGTTTGCTAATAACTCGGTAAATAATAGTAGTAGCGAGTTTGGTGTTATGATATATATTGTTAGAAACCGTCTATATTACAGTGATATCACGTCGAAAATCGTCTAGGACCGATACGGAAAAAGTTTCCTCTTAGCGGTGGGACTTAGAAAAATTTCCAGAGTTTTGTCGACGGAGTAGTACATCCATCCATTATTTGCTAATAACTCGGTAAATAATAGTAGTAGCGAGTTTGGTGTTATGATATATATTGTTAGAAACCGTCTATATTACAGTGATATCACATCGAAAATCGTCTAGGACCGATAAGGAAAAAGTTTCCTCTTAGCGGTGGGACTTAGAAAAATTTTCGTCGAACGTCCGACGGAGTAGTACATCCGTCCATTATTTGCTAATAACTCGATAAATAATAATTGTAGCGAGTTTGGTGTTATGATATATATTGTTAGAAACCGTCTATATTACAGTGATATCACGTCGAAAATCGTCTAGGACCGATAAGGAAAAAGTTTCCTCTTAGCGGTGGGACTTAGAAAAATTTCCAGAGTTTTGTCGACGGAGTAGTACATCCGTCCATTATTTGCTAATAACTCGATAAATAATAATTGTAGCGAGTTTGGTGTTATGATATATATTGTTAGAAACCGTCTATATTACAGTGATATCACGTCGAAAATCGTCTAGGACCGATACGGAAAAAGTTTCCTCTTAGCGGTGGGACTTAGAAAAATTTCCAGAGTTTTGTCGACGGAGTAGTACATCCGTCCATTATTTGCTAATAACTCGATAAATAATAATTGTAGCGAGTTTGGTGTTATGATATATATTGTTAGAAACCGTCTATATTACAGTGATATCACGTCGAAAATCGTCTAGGACCGATACGGAAAAAGTTTCCTCTTAGCGGTGGGACTTAGAAAAATTTTCGTCGAACGTCCGACGGAGTAGTACATCCGTCCATTATTTGCTAATAACTCGATAAATAATAATTGTAGCGAGTTTGGTGTTATGATATATATTGTTAGAAACCGTCTATATTACAGTGATATCACGTCGAAAATCGTCTAGGACCGATACAGAAAAAGTTTCCTCTTAGCGGTGGGACTTAGAAAAATTTCCAGAGTTTTGTCGACGGAGTAGTACATCCGTCCATTATTTGCTAATAACTCGATAAATAATAATTGTAGCGAGTTTGGTGTTATGATATATATTGTTAGAAACCGTCTATATTACAGTGATATCACGTCGAAAATCGTCTAGGACCGATACGGAAAAAGTTTCCTCTTAGCGGTGGGACTTAGAAAAATTTCCAGAGTTTTGTCGACGGAGAAGTACATCCGTCCATTATTTGCTAATAACTCGATAAATAATAATTGTAGCGAGTTTGGTGTTATGATATATATTGTTAGAAACCGTCTATATTACAGTGATATCACGTCGAAAATCGTCTAGGACCGATACGGAAAAAGTTTCCTCTTAGCGGAGGGACTTAGAAAAATTTCCAGAGTTTTGTCGACGGAGTAGTACATCCGTCCATTATTTGCTAATAACTCGATAAATAATAATTGTAGCGAGTTTGGTGTTATGATATATATTGTTAGAAACCGTCTATATTACAGTGATATCACGTCGAAAATCGTCTAGGACCGATACGGAAAAAGTTTCCTCTTAGCGGTGGGACTTAGAAAAATTTCCAGAGTTTTGTCGACGGAGTAGTACATCCGTCCATTATTTGCTAATAACTCGATAAATAATAATTGTAGCGAGTTTGGTGTTATGATATATATTGTTAGAAACCGTCTATATTACAGTGATATCACGTCGAAAATCGTCTAGGACCGATACAGAAAAAGTTTCCTCTTAGCGGTGGGACTTAGAAAAATTTCCAGAGTTTTGTCGACGGAGAAGTACATCCGTCCATTATTTGCTAATAACTCGATAAATAATAATTGTAGCGAGTTTGGTGTTATGATATATATTGTTAGAAACCGTCTATATTACAGTGATATCACGTCGAAAATCGTCTAGGACCGATACGGAAAAAGTTTCCTCTTAGCGGTGGGACTTAGAAAAATTTCCAGAGTTTTGTCGACGGAGTAGTACATCCGTCCATTATTTGCTAATAACTCGATAAATAATAATTGTAGCGAGTTTGGTGTTATGATATATATTGTTAGAAACCGTCTATATTACAGTGATATCACGTCGAAAATCGTCTAGGACCGATACGGAAAAAGTTTCCTCTTAGCGGTGGGACTTAGAAAAATTTCCAGAGTTTTGTCGACGGAGTAGTACATCCGTCCATTATTTGCTAATAACTCGATAAATAATAATTGTAGCGAGTTTGGTGTTATGATATATATTGTTAGAAACCGTCTATATTACAGTGATATCACGTCGAAAATCGTCTAGGACCGATACGGAAAAAGTTTCCTCTTAGCGGTGGGACTTAGAAAAATTTCCAGAGTTTTGTCGACGGAGTAGTACATCCGTCCATTATTTGCTAATAACTCGATAAATAATAATTGTAGCGAGTTTGGTGTTATGATATATATTGTTAGAAACCGTCTATATTACAGTGATATCACGTCGAAAATCGTCTAGGACCGATACGGAAAAAGTTTCCTCTTAGCGGTGGGACTTAGAAAAATTTCCAGAGTTTTGTCGACGGAGTAGTACATCCGTCCATTATTTGCTAATAACTCGATAAATAATAATTGTAGCGAGTTTGGTGTTATGATATATATTGTTAGAAACCGTCTATATTACAGTGATATCACGTCGAAAATCGTCTAGGACCGATACGGAAAAAGTTTCCTCTTAGCGGTGGGACTTAGAAAAATTTCCAGAGTTTTGTCGACGGAGTAGTACATCCGTCCATTATTTGCTAATAACTCGATAAATAATAATTGTAGCGAGTTTGGTGTTATGATATATATTGTTAGAAACCGTCTATATTACAGTGATATCACGTCGAAAATCGTCTAGGACCGATACGGAAAAAGTTTCCTCTTAGCGGTGGGACTTAGAAAAATTTCCAGAGTTTTGTCGACGGAGTAGTACATCCGTCCATTATTTGCTAATAACTCGATAAATAATAATTGTAGCGAGTTTGGTGTTATGATATATATTGTTAGAAACCGTCTATATTACAGTGATATCACGTCGAAAATCGTCTAGGACCGATACGGAAAAAGTTTCCTCTTAGCGGTGGGACTTAGAAAAATTTCCAGAGTTTTGTCGACGGAGTAGTACATCCATCCATTATTTGCTAATAACTCGGTAAATAATAGTAGTAGCGAGTTTGGTGTTATGATATATATTGTTAGAAACCGTCTATATTACAGTGATATCACGTCGAAAATCGTCTAGGACCGATAAGGAAAAAGTTTCCTCTTAGCGGTGGGACTTAGAAAAATTTTCGTCGAACGTCCGACGGAGTAGTACATCCGTCCATTATTTGCTAATAACTCGATAAATAATAATTGTAGCGAGTTTGGTGTTATGATATATATTGTTAGAAACCGTCTATATTACAGTGATATCACGTCGAAAATCGTCTAGGACCGATACGGAAAAAGTTTCCTCTTAGCGGTGGGACTTAGAAAAATTTCCAGAGTTTTGTCGACGGAGTAGTACATCCGTCCATTATTTGCTAATAACTCGATAAATAATAATTGTAGCGAGTTTGGTGTTATGATATATATTGTTAGAAACCGTCTATATTACAGTGATATCACGTCGAAAATCGTCTAGGACCGATACGGAAAAAGTTTCCTCTTAGCGGTGGGACTTAGAAAAATTTCCAGAGTTTTGTCGACGGAGTAGTACATCCGTCCATTATTTGCTAATAACTCGATAAATAATAATTGTAGCGAGTTTGGTGTTATGATATATATTGTTAGAAACCGTCTATATTACAGTGATATCACGTCGAAAATCGTCTAGGACCGATACGGAAAAAGTTTCCTCTTAGCGGTGGGACTTAGAAAAATTTCCAGAGTTTTGTCGACGGAGTAGTACATCCGTCCATTATTTGCTAATAACTCGATAAATAATAATTGTAGCGAGTTTGGTGTTATGATATATATTGTTAGAAACCGTCTATATTACAGTGATATCACGTCGAAAATCGTCTAGGACCGATACGGAAAAAGTTTCCTCTTAGCGGTGGGACTTAGAAAAATTTTCGTCGAACGTCCGACGGAGTAGTACATCCGTCCATTATTTGCTAATAACTCGATAAATAATAATTGTAGCGAGTTTGGTGTTATGATATATATTGTTAGAAACCGTCTATATTACAGTGATATCACGTCGAAAATCGTCTAGGACCGATACGGAAAAAGTTTCCTCTTAGCGGTGGGACTTAGAAAAATTTCCAGAGTTTTGTCGACGGAGTAGTACATCCGTCCATTATTTGCTAATAACTCGATAAATAATAATTGTAGCGAGTTTGGTGTTATGATATATATTGTTAGAAACCGTCTATATTACAGTGATATCACGTCGAAAATCGTCTAGGACCGATACGGGAAAAGTTTCCTCTTAGCGGTGGGACTTAGAAAAATTTCCAGAGTTTTCGACGGAGTAGTACATCCGTCCATTATTTGCTAATAACTCGATAAATAATAATTGTAGCGAGTTTGGTGTTATGATATATATTGTTAGAAACCGTCTATATTACAGTGATATCACGTCGAAAATCGTCTAGGACCGATACGGAAAAAGTTTCCTCTTAGCGGTGGGACTTAGAAAAATTTCCAGTGTTTTGTCGACGGAGTAGTACATCCGTCCATTATTTGCTAATAACTCGATAAATAATAATTGTAGCGAGTTTGGTGTTATGATATATATTGTTAGAAACCGTCTATATTACAGTGATATCACGTCGAAAATCGTCTAGGACCGATACGGAAAAAGTTTCCTCTTAGCGGTGGGACTTAGAAAAATTTCCAGAGTTTTGTCGACGGAGTAGTACATCCATCCATTATTTGCTAAT